>NC_056741.1:537277628-537577628 GCF_019279795.1 Protopterus annectens
TTTGTCTCACAGAGGTTGCCCCACCTTTGGAACAAGCTTTCTATTCATGTTAAACAAAGCCCCTTGTTGGCCATATTTAAGGGTAATTTGGATGACTGGATGGGTAACCGGAAATTCACCCTTGGGGTTCCACTTGTGTTTCTCTTGGACAGGGGCAGTAGGGGTTGATTTTACCCTTGGGAACATGGGTTGAACTTGGTTAGGGGTGTAAGGGCTGTGGGGCCGTTACCCTTAGTAACCTCCTGTGACCCTGTTGACCACATGCTTTCAGATTGGATCTTCTCATACTATACAACATTAGTCTGATGTACCTCAGTATCAAACAAATTCAATTGAATACCTGGATGATTGTTTTGATTTTTTTTTTATGCACCTCTTTCATGAAGATGTGCAGCAAGTACTAACAGAAAATAGAAAACCTGCTACTAAGAAATCTTAATATTGGCAATTGGAAAAAACTTGATAGTGGTGTCATGCCAGTAGGGATTATGCTCTACTGGTTCTTAAATGTTTGTATGAGTTATTTTCCTTTGACCTGTCTTATTCCTCTATCAAGGTACATCTTCTGGCTTTTCAGCATTCCTTCCCATGAATCATCTCCTTTGCTTCTATATTTTTGATAAAACAGTTTCTGAAGGGAGTTTTACATCTTAGGCATCTAGAAAACCGAGTTCTCCTTCCTGGAGTTTTAACTTTGTGGTGGGGAAACTAAGTGTGTCTCCCTTTGAACCAACTCATCAGGTAGATTGAAAGTTCATCACATGGAAGGCTACTGCTTATTGCTCTAACATCTGCAAGGAGAGTATCTGAGAGTCGCAATCTCTCATGGTGGGTGAACCCAATGCGGTATTCTGTAGAGAGAGGGTTTCTTTAAGGACAAATCCATCATTTATGCCCAAAGTTCTTTCAGACTTTACTTTGAATCAGACCATCAGTCTCCCTGTGTTTTATCCAAATCCTCAGAACCAAGAAGAAAGGGTTCTACATACTCTGGATGTAAACAGGCAGCTTGGGTACTATTCTAACCAAATGAAGTCCTTTAGAAAAGCTGTTCAACTGATTATTTCTTATAATGGGATGAAGAAGGGACAATCTATGTCAAAACAGACTATTTATTGTAATTGTCCTCTGCTGTTGCCTTTTGTTATACGCACCATGGTAAATCAGTCCCAGGCAGTATCAAGGCACATTCTACCAGTGCCTTTGCATCTATGATGACATATAGGGAATGGGTGGACTCTAGAAGCATTTTAAAAGCAGCAGCTTTGCCATCTGTGCATACTTTTCCAAAGCATTATGAACTGGATACTTTTTCCAGGTCCAGGACTGGCTTTGCTAGGACCATTCTCTAGGGTCCTGGATCCTTATTGTTATCCTTACTCCTTTCAGGTTGGATAAGCTTTGGTAATCAAGCCATATAGCCAAAGGCTGCTGCAGCAGTGAGAATGATTAACATAATACAGTTAAATAAGTTGCACTTACCATAATAGTAGATTAGATGTTCAGATTCCTCACTTCTGCAGTAACTGCATCACCCCCCTTACTTTTGTATGTAGTTAGTTGTTGGGATGTAAAGTTTTTGTTTTCTGGTGTACTTTGAGATTGAGGATGAGTATGGGCAAGAAAGTCCTGATGATTTCTTCACAATAACAGTTGATTTCTTTTCGGTGGGCTGATCATTCCACAGTCAGAGTGAAGGTGTGGACGTAAACCAGAGGCTTGTGATGCTTGCTGGTTGTTGTATCCTGGGCAGGATGCAACCCATATAGCCAAAAGACTATTACAACAGAGAGGAATTTGAACATCTACTGATATAGCAAGTACAACTTGTACAACTGTACTTTTTACAACCACTCCTTCCAGTTACTTAAGGCTGTTAACTTGTTCAGCTATTTTCTCCTCTTTCATAGTTTTCTTCTGATTTCCCCACATTTGCTGCTTTGTCAACTGTTTTTATCTTAACACAGTTTCATCCTATGTATCTTTAGTTTTGCTTTCCATTTCTCTGTCATTTGCTGAAGTTTCTGTTCAGTCTGCTTGCAGTGCCGCTTTGTCTACACAGCAACTTTGTTGATCCATCTCCTCTGATTTGTAGTCATCCGTCATCAGTGGGCTCAGAGCTGAACCCTGATGTGCACCAACTCCCACTGGGAACCCTCTGTGAGTCTGAACTGTGTTTGAACTTGTGTCATGGAGTCCCTGTACATAGCCTGTGCTAATTCTACTGGTATTCTTGTGACTTCAGGCAGGGTTCCCCTTTTTCAACTTTTTTGGGACAGTGTAAGCTTAGTACTACAGCAAATTTCTTCCGGCTAATTCTGTCCATTTCCTCTAATAAAAACCCAGAGAAAAGAAAACTCAAACTACTCAGATTTCTCCAAAAATTCATTCCATTACTGCTTATACTGCGGTGGTGGTGCTGCGGTAGCGTTGTCGCCTCACAGTTAGGCGTTGCCCGTTCGATTCTCAGTTAGAGCGTCTTCTGTGTGGCGACATGCGTGAATGGGCGTTCCTTCGCTGAAGGTTGTGCGTTAGGTCCGGCAAGCCAGTACGTAAAAATCTACTGCCAATCATTACCAGACCGGAGTTCCACTGTGGTGACCCCTAACCGGGAAAAGCCGAAAGACACAAACAAACTGCTCATACTACTTGTTAGAAGTAACATAGAGACCAATCCAGATCCACTTACTGTTACCCAAAAAATCAACGCCACTCACAGTTTTCTGTTTCCTAATCAACACACAAAGCATTAAGAATTGGACCAAGTTAGTGCCTCCACAGCCCAACATAACCCAGATATAATCGCTGTCACAGAATCCTGACAATATAGGACAATTCATATGTATAACTTCTTCCTTGGCTATAGCAACTTCATAGATGCAGGACCTGGCCCTAAAAAGGTAGAGGTAGTGTCTTAATTTATAAATCTAACCTAATCATGGAGTTAGTCAAGCAAGTCAGCACACATCAGATTCCAGCCCTGATTGGATTCTTCTGAAAATCATCACCACCACCAACTAACACTCATGCCATATAGCACTAGCTTACTTGCCATTCCTTTCCACACTTAAGTAATTCCAAACATTTCTGTATGACATGCTGTACTTTGTCCCGAAACAAAAAAAATACTCCTAATTCTAGGTAACTTCAATTGAAACTTCGCAGGGCCATTATATAATGACATCATGGAGCGCCTTGCCAACCTGAACCTTATCCAGCTTGCAACCCATCCAAAAATAACAAACACGAAGTCTTACAAATATTTTTTCTTGACCCAGTAATTACAAATAAAGTATACTCCATCCACAGTGTCACACACTGTCATAAATTCCCCCATCCTTTAGTGATTGCTGTCCTATGAGTTTCTACTTTTAAAACATCACACTAAAGCCCCCCCCTCCCAAATATATATCTTTCAAAAACAAATCTCAGGCTAACATTATTAAGCTCAAAACACCTGTCTTCTGGTAACCGGCACTAATAACAAACATTTTAGACCCATGCCAGGCAGCCAGAAGTCTCAGCAGTATGCTAGTAAATATTTAAGGCACATTTCCCAGTAATTACAAAGCTTTAAAAAAACAGCAACAACTCCTGGTTAATTAATGATCTCAACGCCCTCCTGCAACTTTGAGATAATGCCTAGCATAAATGGAAACAAAACAGAGTAAAAACTTGCATAGGCAAAATCTATTCAGTAAAAATTACAAGAGAAATCCAGCCAAGCTAGAGTTTTCACTGTGTGTGATACCATACCGTACATCTTCTGTAATTGAGCCCCATGGGAGAGATAAGGACATGTGTTTCAGCTACATGGCTTCTGAAGGTCCATGATTTTTTTTTACTTTACGGCTACATTCAGGCCAATAAACCTAAACCCCACTAGCTGCTGGTTAATGAAACTGTAGCTTGGTTGGGATACTCTTGCAGTTTTTACTAGATAATTGGAAACAAAACCTCACATCCATTACATGACTGCAATACACACAGTTACACAACCATGCAAAATAAGGAAGCAGGCAGCACAAAACTGATCTTTCAAAAACTATGTAACAGTTCGTAATCAACAGTCTATTACTCTTCTGGAAAGAAGTAAATCATTTATACAAACGTCATAGAACACCACATCATTCACCCTTAAAAAGTGTTTGCAACTGTCGTATTTGCAGAACCCTCTAAAAAGAACACCAGTTTCCCCTCTTTGCACCATTATACTTCTGTTTAAAACAAAAGACCTCCTCCCACATCTTCATCAAATCCCATTAGATGCACTAACAAGTACAAATATACACCATTAGTTTATATACCACTACATAAGTTTCTTATCGGTTCTGTTCCTATGCATGTACAATATGTGCCTCACAAGGAACACTATGCCAGATATATGTAAATTAGCCCAAGTCAAATCCTTACTCAAAAAAGTCAAAACCTCACATATCTGCAATTTCATCTTGACTCCTTTAGGAAAAATACTTTAAAAATTCACATACACATAACTAGTCAATTACATTCATTAATATGAATTGCTGAACCCACAAACAGTATTGGTTCTGGACAGGTCGAAGCACTTTGACTGCAATATGGACTCTTACTGATGAGATTCTCCTAAACATGGAAAAAAGATAACCTTATAAATGCAATTTTTGTTGACCTAACAAAAGTCTTTGACTTTGCGGACCATATAAGTCTACTAACCCACTTACTTGAATTTAGCATAAGCACAGAAAACACACTCTGGTCCCAAAACTACATCTTTGATCATCATTTCTCAGTCACAATTAGGTCTTCCATTTCAGACAGAGACCCTTAAAAAGGTGTTTTTCAAGGTTCAATTTTTATTATTTAAATCAGCAAACTGTCTTATGCCATTCATCAAATCCCCACCCTGCTGTTTGTAGATGATGTGACCATTTACCATTCAAGCAACTCACTTCAAATTCTAAAATACCACCTATAAACCTATTTTAACTTACTCTCAACCTGGTTTACTGACATTCTGAACCCATCCAAAGCCCAGACTTAACCTAGTCGAACTCACCTAGGCTTATAGCTAAACCCTTCCAGCACTTTCAGTGTATACCTTGACAAAATCAGATTGGAAGTAAACTATGTCCTCTTCTGGGCCAAGACAATATCCAATGTAATGTTCTCATTTGCCAGAGCAGCCATATTAAAACGTGTCATCCTCTCTCAACTGGAGTATGTCCTACCGTTCTTTGCAACTGCCTTTGAAAAGTATGAAAAAATGCCCAAATAATTTCAAATAAGATATGTAGGTTCATCACTCTCTGTCCCAGACAAGAACACCATTGTAAAATTATAACAAAGGCCAAGTGGCATCTAGTTAATCATTGGGAAGACCTGTTACTAGCCTCCCAATTTATCTAATCCCAGCACTTAAACTGCTGTTCTTCTTTAGCTGTTGAACTTTCACCAAAGATGCTTTCCTGTCACCTTGGAAGTGAGGACCACAGTGGGTCTCAGCTAGAAACCCCTTTTAGCAAACTGAAATGTATCAAGCACTGCTTCTGTAGCCTGAGGAAAAAAAATGGAATCCCTTCCCCTCACATCAAAGTACTAAAGTCTCTTTTACTATTCTGAACTGAATTAAAGTTATATCTGTGTAACCAATCACAATTTAAAAGCTTTGATATAGAACACACAACATAATACCAGTATTCACCTCTAATAATACTTGATGACCTGACTGAAGTCACTGTTGCAGTATTCCTGATACATGGGTTGTCACTGCTGCCCTCTAGCTGGGATAGCAAAGCTTTACCTTCTTTAGGTTGTATGTCTGACACATGTCCTCATCTCTTATGCGTTGGGTTAAAAAGACAGATGTAATAGCGATGATCCTCAGACTATCTCACCAGCACCCTGAATGTAGGTTGTGCATCCGCTGCACTGTTTGTTGTTTGGTCATTGGTACCTTTGCTGTGTTAATTTTTCTAGAGAAGTGCCCCGTTGGGGAACCCTCCTTTTTTATCTTTTGATATTTTGTTAAATTTGCAAATGACAGCTAGAAGGGGTAAGTGAGTGCAGTAGGCAGATTCCGTACAATGACTTTCATACCAGTTGTCTTTTTTGCCTAGACCCAAAACACAATCACAAATCTTGCTCTATGTGTTAATTGCTCATTCCAAAAACCCTTAGGTCTAGGCTTTAACTTAAGAGGCCTCAAACAGATCTACAGTCCAATTTTTCTGACTGTAATGTACCTGCTGAGGTTTCAGTACCCATGGTATGTCAAGCTCCTTCTCAGTTGCCCACTACCAAGACCCTGTCGGAGGCCAGTATGGCTCCTGAGGTCTTGATGACTGCTGTTACATCCAAGGAACCATGTCTCATCATTTCAGAGGGACTGCACAGCATCTTTCAAATTCTAGTTAGAAAAGAAGTACCAGGCTGTCTAATAGAGATCAGACGTGGGTTCGATTCTCTGTGTCTCATCTAGGTGGATATCACACATAAAAATGAAAAGCAGAAGACTAAGCATATGGCTTCCCCCTCAGCATCTAGAGAGAAATAGTGGATGGACTTTTCACAAGGGTTGTTCAAAGCTGTTATGCCTTTGAAGTCTCCCTCCTTAAGGTCTCAGCAACCACAGGCTACTCCTCTTAAACCTACTGTGGTTTTCTCTTCCTCTGAAGAGCAGGACTGTGACTCTCACCATTCTCTGGACTATTTCTCTCTGCTGCATTCTCCAGGGCATATCTCTTCTGATGAAGGAGACTCCCTCTCACGCAATTCCCAGATAGACAAGGCTTCATTTGAGGAGACTGTACAGAACATGCTGAAACACTTTGATTGACAATCCACTTAGATATCTAATGTTCAGAAGATGTATTACATCCTCCTTGGAGATGGGCACCCTGGCCCTTCTCCAGTCCCACCTGTTTTTGAGGCTTTCCAAGACGTGTTTCAGTCTACTTCTGCACCTGATTCTCAACTAAAGGCTCCTATGAAACAAGGTCCCTGATTACCTTAAATATTTATATAAGAACCATGTGGCAGACTCTTCTGCAGTGTTTCTGTTTTCAGATAAACCCTCCAAGCTCCTGCCCAGTGCTAATACCCTATCTACTGATAAAAATTGTAGCGCCATGGATACATGGGGGAAGAAGGTTTTCATCTCTGCTACCCTCGCCTTTAGGGCAATTAATTTTCAGACTCTGAATTCATAAATTCCAATGCCCTGGATCAACTAATCCATAGTCCCACCAGGGGCTCCAATATCCTAGACCTGGTCATTACCAACATGGCAAATCAATGCTCCATACCTATGGTCACCCCCTCGTTAGTCAGGTCTGACCATAAGCTAATCACCCTTAACATCCACATCCCACCCCCACCCCCCAGTAAAGAAACCACCATAAAAAACTTTTCCAAAGCCAACTTCATGCTACTCAAGTCAGAAGTGACAAACTTCATGACACCCATGCAGACGGGAACTGAAAGTTCAACTGCTGAATCCTACACTAAGGCACTGTACGAGCACATCCACTCATGCATGAATCGTGCCATCCCAAATAGAACCAAAATGCTCTCATTCAAAAAAAGGAAGCCAATCTGGTGGTCCCCTGCCATAAACAAACTTTACAACAAAAGGAAGAAACTTTTGCAGAAAAGAGGAAAATCCCAGGATGCAAATCCCTTACTAGCCTCAGTAAGAAACTGAGATGCCTCATAAAATCCTCCAAAGCTAGTTATGAAAATAAAATTGCCAAAGATTCCAAAGACAACCACAAAGCATTCTATAACTATGTCAAGAATCTAAATGGCAATGCTCAGATCTGCTCTGAGCTAAAACAGAATGGCAATAAATATACTGATCCAGAGGATATTGCCAATATCCTGGCAGATCGATTCAGTGCCAACTTCACCCCCCTCTCACCCCCTAAAAGGCCCATCTCAATACCGGAAGATTGCCAAATTCCAGTAATAACGGCCACACAGGTACAAAACGCACTCTCTAAAGCCAAGAATACAGCATCCATGGGACCAGATGACATCCCGGGCTGTGTACTACATGAACTACAATATGAACTGGCACCTCACCTAAGTGTCATGTTTAATCATAGCCTCACCTCAGGTTTCGTGCCCACTGAGTGGCGCAGAGCTACAGTTATCCCAATCCACAAGGGGGGATCCACATTGGATCCCGGAAACTACCGTCCCATCAGTCTGACAAGCCTTATCTGCAAGGCCATGGAGCGTATTATCATGGAACTTATAAACAAAGACATTGGCAACCTTCAAACACTGGACCCCACCCAGTTTGGGTTTGTGAAGGGCTGATCTTGTCTCCTGAACCTGATTGCCTTCTTTGAATCAGTCTCCAGAGCCATGGACAAGGGTAAGGTGGTCCACACAGCCTATCTAGACCTTGCCAAGGCATTTGACACCATCCCCCACTCTGGAATCATAGATAAACTTACTAAGTTGGGTATTAATCCCTATGTCACCCAATGGGTTGCTAAATGGCTTACTGATAGAACCCACACTGTAAAAGTAGCCGACTCCAAATCCAGCTCCAGACAAGTGGAGTACCTCAGGGTTCAGTCCTGGGGCCGCTCTTGTTTGGCATCTACTTCTCTGAAGTACAGGTCAACACTAAGGGACTCTGGCTAACAAAGTTTGCAGATGACTGCAAACTGGGAGCCATTATTGAATCCCCAAATGATGTGGATACTCTACGAAGGGCCTTACAGAAACAGATGCTTGGTGCCAGAGCCATGGGCTCAAGCTCAATGCCAAGAAATGTATTGTTATCCCCTTTGGGAAAAAAACATGTATCCATGAATTACCATATAGGTGGCAGTACACTAAACACAGAAAGTGTGATAAGAGACTTAGGGACACAGGTGGACAGTGGTCTCACCTTCGATAACCACATCGCCACAACAGTCAGGAAATCCTTCTATGTGGCACACCTCATCACGAAGGGCTTTTCATCCAGAAAAAGGAGGTCATTGTCCCACTGTACTCATCCCTCATTAGACCCATTATAGAATACAACGCCCCATTTGGTATGTACCTCTCAAGACATCTGCAACAACTGGAAAGGCCTCAGAAATACCTCAATAAAAGAATCACAGGCCTAAAGCAGATGCCCCACGCTGACCGCCTTAAAAACTCCAGCTATACTCTGTCGCATATCGCCTACTCAGAGGCGATCTCTGCTTAACATACAAGGCCATGTCAAACCCAGAGCTGTTGGACATGCTACACTTAAAGAAATCCCAATCCCTCAGAGCTACACGCTCCAGGGATCTAAACCTTGTCATCACAATAAACAAAACATGCTGGAGGGATAGGTTCCTGACCCAGAGACTCCCCAGACTCTGGAATAGATTGCCCATACATGTCAAGCAGAGTGCCTCTTTGGACCTCTTCAAGAGGAACCTTGACGTTTGGTGGGAGAAAGGAAATTCACCCCAGGGATCACGTCAGTCGCCCTGCTAGACAGGGGTCCAGGAAAGTAAATAATGTGGGAAGAAATAGCCAGGGAATTGTTATGGCTAGGCTTGTATAGGCCCTAGGGCTGATAGCCTAATACCAACCTATGAACCTATGAACCTATGAAGCCAAAGTATTTAATTTCTGTTCTTAACTCCCTAAACAAAGTTATTTTGGATCCTCCTACAGCAGACTCTAAGCAAAAGATGTAGAGTTTACTTTCGCAGGTCACTCAGATTGCCAGACACAGCATTAAGTGCAGTTATAATGCTGTGGCTGCTACTTCTAGGGCAGCTGACATGGGATCTGTTATTTGCAGATATGTATGGCTTCACAGTCAGGCTATCCATGAAGATTTTAAATACAAAATTCTAGATTCACCATTAAACAAATACCTGCTGTTTGGCCCTCAGGCAAGCCAGTCTGTTCAAAACTCTCCAAGACCAAAGTAAGACCATGAAAGACTGCAGACAGATCCTACTTTCCTTAGTTCCTAGATGTCATTGGAACTACTCTGCGAAATATACCTCTTTCATTAGAAGGGACTCAAAACACTCCATAAACAAAGGAAAGAACTCAGGAAAAGATACTCTTGATAAATCTCAAAGGGAACCTCCAGCTGGGTGGCCATATTTTGGAGGAAAAAAACTGTGACTTCCCCTACAGCATCCCTCCCCCTGTCTCCAGCCCCTTTACTACTGTTTCTCAAAGGTTGTTGCTCTTCCTGGCCAGTTGGGAAGCTATAACCATATACAAGCATGTCCTCTCCATCATCAGGGATGGGCTACGCCATGTATTGGGAAAACATTCCCCCTCTGAGAAGCATGCCACTACCGCGTCAGTTCCTTAGGTTTTCCTCAGTTTTCTGCTCTACCTTTTGGTCTTTCCACAGCCCCAAGAGTTTTCACAAAATACATAATGTCTGCAGTAGCTTTCTGCCACAATTAGGGAATTCAGATTTTCCCCTTCCTAGACAACCTTCTGACCCAGGCAATTTCCCCAGAGATTCTTCAGCATCTTCAGTTCACCCTCCATCTCATAACATGTCTGGGTTTCACTATACACAACAAAAAAAGAGCACACATGGTTCCTACGCAGGACCTGGTGTTTCTGGGGTGCACACTGGACATACAGAAAATCCATGCCTTCCTGCTGCAGGAGAAGGTTTTCAACATGTCCACTTAACTCCAGGACCTCTGCTCTGTAACTCAGTGCTGTGCAAGGGAGATGCTAAGGTCTTTGGGATTCATGGAAATCCCCATCACTATGCACCCTCTGGCCAGACTCCATGTAAGGAAAATCCATTGGTATCTGAAGTTTGTGTGGTCCCAACACTCTTGACCCTTGGACACCCTGGTTCCCCTTCATTTTCTCCTTTGTCTCAAGAAAGAGTTTATGTGGTGGAAAGGGCATGTCACTATCAACCCAGGATTACTTTTCACACCTCCTCCTCCTCTTCAACAGATTCACACTGACACCTCAGACAAGGAGTAGGGGGCATGGACAGGATCACACCAAGTGCAGAGGAAATGTCAACCCCACTTTCTGAAAGAACACATCAACCTTAAAGAAATGAGGGCTGTCTTAAAAGCGCTTCAGATTTTCACCCACCTTTGCAAACCAGGAATACTCCAAGTGTACACAGACAACACCACAGTCATTTTGTACACAAACAAACGGGGAGGTGCCAAGTCTTTGTCAACTTTGTAGGTTAGCACAGGAGGCTTAGAATTTGGCAGCACAGATGAACATCATGCTAACAGTCACATACATCTCCTGTCAGGACAGTGTGCTAGCAGACTGCTTAAGTTGCTCTCTGGAGGACCACCACGAGTGGACTTTGAACAGATCTTCCACAGCATCGCACTTCAGTGTGGCACTCCTCAGATAGACCTCTTTGCTTTATCAAACAACCATCAGCTCCCTCAGTTCTGTACCAGGGACCATTGTCCCACAACCTGGAGGAGGACAGATGCCTTCTCTTTCCAGTGGACATGAAAGTTCCTCTATACTTTCCCTCCTCTGCCTCTCCTTCCAAAATTACTTCTTAAGGCACAAAAGGAGACACCTAAACTCATCTTACTGACTCCATTTTGGCCAAGGCAACATTGGTTTCCCCTCCTGTTTCACCTGGCAGAAGGAAATTACAGGAGAATTCCTCTGCAAACACTCCTGATTACCTGGCCGAAAGGATTGCTGCTCCACCTGAATCTTCCATCCCTCAGCCTTAACCCTGTGGATGAATGGATTTTAATCCCCATATCTTCTTTTTAGTGGTTGTACAAGTGCCACAGTGGGCTAGGAGACCTTACTACCAGGAAACCTTACATGGCTAAGTAGAAAATATTTTTCTCCTGATGATGCAGATGTAGTCAGGATGCACTGATGTACTCTTAGCACAAGTCCCCTACATACTGCAATTCCTCTATGAGCTTCTTTGATCAAGCTTAGCCTACTTGTCTTTGAAAGCTTATTTGTCTCTTGTCAGTGCCTGCCTCCCCTTAGCCCTCCAGTTATGGCTAGGTTGGAGGTCAGGCTTTTCTTTAGGAGAGTTCTACATCTTAACCAACCAAGGAAGCCCATCTCTCCTCCTTGGGATCTTAATTTTGTTCTAGAAAAGCTTACTGTGCCTCCCATTGAACCAGCTTCCTCTGCTTCTCTGGAATTCTGTACTTGGAAAGCCATACTCATCTTGGCACCTCTGCCCAGAGTGTTTCTGAGCTACAAGTTCTCGTGGCCATCTCTCCTTTTCTCATTTTTCATAGAGACAGGGTGACTCTCAAAGCTATAACTCATCCTTCATGTGTAAAGTAGTGGATGATCTGTCTCTCAGTCAGGACATTCATCGTCCCACCTTTTCTCCCAATGACCATAACAGGGAGGAATAGATCTTACATTTTCTAGGCATTCATGAGCAGCTCAGATTTTAGTTTGACAAAACTAAATACTTCAGAAAGACTAACCAGTTTTTTGTATCCTTTATGACCCCTAAGCCTGGACAGCCAGTCTCTAAACAAACTGTAACAGCCTGCCTTTCAAAGACTATTTTTTTTCTCCTACTCACATCACGGTAAGACTTGCCGTTCTGCCCTGAAGCACATTCCACTAGGGCATTTACTTCTTCAAGAGTTTTTCATAAAGGAACAGACTCCAGGTCTATCTGGGAGGTAGCCACTTGGTCCTTTGTACACACGTTTATCAAACACTACAAAATTGATGCTTTCTGTAGCTCCAGGACAGCCTTTGCTAGGTCAGTCCTGTCCAGACTGCTGGACAACTCTTCTGTCAATTGCCAACCACCCTTCACCCTTCCTTCCTCCTTCAGCTCTGGGAATCACCCATATGTCAGGAGTACTGCAACATCGATTTCTGTCAGGACATAGTACAGTTGTATAAGAACTTACCATACCAGCAGATGCCCTACTGATCACTGTTGCAGTATTCTGTCCCACCCTACATCCCCTCTTGTCTTACTCACTTCCATCTTCAGTTGTATTCCACCCTTTTCTCTAGCCTTTGCTCTCTTACAAGGGTACGGTGGAGTTTTCTTATAAATTCAAGCTACACCCCTCCTAGCTGACCAGTCTCCTCTATCAGTAAATTTCATGCCGCTGGCATACATCTGAAGATCCTGTATCCCCTAATGCATACAAGACAAGCTGAGGTCATGCATTAGACATACGACCTTGGGAAGGCAAAGCTTTGGTACCTCGGCCGGGCATCAGTGGTGACAACCTATATGTCAGGAATACTACAACAGTGATTATTAGTAGGACATCTACTGCTATAGTAAGTTCTTACACAGCTGTACTTTATCCCTTGCAATATTCACATGTAATTACACTTTTTCTCTTTTTTTTTTTTTATTGTTCCCATAAAGTTGTGCATATTGTACTAAGTAGTAGTGCTGCACCCTCTGTTGTTTTTGCATGTTTACATAGGAGAATAAGTAGCAGTACTTTGTCAGCTATTTTTAAGCATTTCTTCAGCTGTGTGCTACACAACTGTAATTTAATGCATGCTCAAATGTATTAATGTTGCATGTTGTCTTCAGTATATTGTTTTTTATTTAATACTTCCGAACTGAGACAGAAATTAGTCCATTGAGATCAGTGCTCTACCCTGGTAAATTCAAATAAAGAAACATGTATCATTGCTTGGGTGACATAATATGTCACAGATTAGTTCAGCATTACCATTAACCTAGCTGTGAGACAGGTGGACAGCATGCTAATAGCTGCATTGCTTCTCACTTCCTTGTTCAGATTGGCATACTTTTTTGTAGAAATTAGATTAATTATTTTCTTAGAGTATTAGTTGTACTAGCAAAGTCACAAAAATAAACTGAAAAAACCAATAGAATAAATCCAAATGAACCAGGAATCCAGGACGCCAGTTAGAAAATGTGCGAACAATCCATTTTTAATGAGACCAAAAGTTTTAGCGCTTTCATCTCGTGATAGAGACTTCATCAGAAACAATTAACCACATTTAATTACACATTATATAGTGTTTAAATCAATGACATCACACAATTAATTAATTAAAATTTAAACAAACACCAACCTAAAAAATGTATGTGAAACTAGAATATATACCTATTGTATTATTGTGAAGTTACATTTTAATAAATATTGACACCTTGGGTTTTGTTTAAAACACAAAAATATAGTTTAAAAACTTTATTAAAATCCCAACTGGCGTCCTGGATTCCTGGTTCATTTGGATTTATTCTTGTACTAGTAAAGTATTTAATCTTTGAGTAACTTGAGAGATTTGAGAATTCCCATTTCCAAAAGGGCATAGTAGCTTTTGTGGACATCAGGTAACTGGGAAGGTTCCCACTGAAAATGCTGTATCATAGCGTCTCCAAAAGGAAGTTCTTTCAGAGAAGAATCAAGAGACAAGGATTCCTCATCATCAGAGCCATAAGCCACTGGGGAATGGATTTGGGAAGAATAAGCCAAAGAATCATCCTCTTTAGATTCACAATATGCCACTTCAGAAGAAAACTCTTTTTGCCTTTAAAGAGGAGAAGGGGTAAAAGGAGCAGTAGCAAAAAATGAGTCTACAAGGGCATAATGATTTTGAAAAGCCCCTGCATAAATTACTGCCATTCTTTCTGTGAATCCCTAGATATCTGTCTGAATGTAACATATTGGCCCTGAGCCCTGACATACCTCAATAAAGGAACTGGAAACCTTCCCTAACTAAGATCTGAAGTATGCCCTCGGGTATTTCTGAAATGAGCTGAGGTCCCCCCTTCTCCCCAGGAACAAATGACTGGTTGGACTTGACTGATGTGAGAGACAGATACACCGTATTGGCCTCAATTGGGGTTGTGATAGGGTGTGCAGCTGAAAGAACCAGATGGTCCGAGGACTCCTCAAGAGATGCAGCAGAGATGTCTCAATCCAGTTGAACAGCAGAAGCCTTGAGATTTAGTTTCTTAGACTTTTTTTTGGAATTGGAGGGGTATTAGGAATTGAAGACTTGAAGGCCATTGTAATTTGTGTGAGCTCCTTAAGCCATTGATTTTCAAGGTAAAGTTTTAAGAAAGACACTGATACGTAGGGACTTGGGAACAAATGACTGACATAATATCTTTGGAGTTGTGATCAGCATCTAAGCAAAAAAAAGCACTTTAAATGATGGTCTCTGTAAGTAATTTGCCTCCCATAGTCACATTTTCTTCTGTTTGATTACACGAATAAAAAATATTGTTATGAAAAGTAAGCAAAGGGGAAGGGTCCTCAGTTGGGGAACTTATTTGCCCTATGGCTAAGGAAGAGGCATGAATTTATATATCTGACAGATTGAAGGTAAAGAAATAGTTCAGTATTCACTGACCATGGGACTCTTAGTGAACAATGCACCAACTGTATCATCAATTTAAGATAAAGTAATTAAAAACCTTGGTATACTATCCCCATGCAGATACATTCACTAATCATTTTAGTTATAGTATCTCCAAAATAAAGTTCTTCCAGAGGAAAATCATGAGCCAGGGTATCGTCATAATCTAGAGTTGTAGAGGACGAAGCTGAATAAAATGTTCATATTTAACCAAACATTAAAATACATGCAAGAAAAGTTCTTAAAAAGTGGGACCACTTAATACCACAATATCTCAAGCATGCAAGTGCCTTATGGACGGATATTGAAAGAGAAACTTGGGAAGAAGAGGAAAAAAACCCATTTTAAAGGTATGACTAGCCATTCATTATGTTTGTTCCAACTTACTGGATAGGCTGAAAGTGGTGATGTATATTGTATAGTTGCACATGGAAAGAGCCCAGGCTAGAAAACAAGAGGTATACAGTAGAAATACAAAGACCAGGTAATTTAAAGCTGTTTTGGTTCCATCCACAAAAAACACATTTTGGCTAAATGGTAGAGTCCATTTGAAACAGTGGAAAAAAATAAGTAATGTAAGAGGGTAGACCGGTAAGGGAAGGCCAGAAGAGATGTATGACATCAGTGTTCTGAAACAGTTGGAAGAAGTGCAGACCTGTGTCTTAAAAGAAACTGATGGAACCAATGGAGAAAGAGAACTATCCTCTGTACCTGCAATTTGGGTAGATGTCACATTGTCTTAGCCACAAAATCAAGCCACAGTAGAGTACCTCTAACAAAAAAAAAAAAAAAAAAAAAAGTGGGGGGAGTGTTTTAACCACTAGCAAGCAGAACAAACCTTTATTCAGCAACAGCACTGAGACCATTAAGCCAACAGTCTTGTCACGTATTGGTTATTTAGCAGGAAATTCATATTGATCACAGAGCATGCCCTGCGCCCCAGTGAGTAAAAGTTAATAGTGTATTACAGAGAATGGGGAAACAAGGCAAAAGAAATAGAAATACTTTCAAAAAAGACATTGGTACATTTTGGAAAAGCACTGAAGACCCCTGTTTAACATAACAAAGATGCTGACTGGCTTGAAGAATTAAAAGAAAAAGTAACGAGTTGTAACATAAGGAACATGAAATGGGATAAAGTAACAGCTAAAGTAGTTGAGACAGAATTAAAAAAAAAAACAACAGGAAAACCCTGGACCCAGATGAAGAAGTAGCATAGCTAGGATGGGGGTAGAAGGACAACTGCCCCGGGTGCAAAGTGTTAGGGGTTCAGTTGGCTAATCCCAATCACTGTTTAATTACATATCTGCTTTTTTGAATTTGCTGTTGCATTTGTGTTCAAACCTGAGTGATTGCTACATTTTAAAACCTTTCCTCTGTGTGTGTGTGTATGTGTGTGTGTTTTTAACTAAAACCTAAGACCTGTATTGCTGAATGCAGAGTATAAACTTTGGCAGTGATTATGAAGTAGTGGCAGACCATTTTGCAACATTATCTCAGGGATAACAATTTCAAAGGAAGATAGTTCAGTAGAATCCTTTGTCACGGCTGCTGTATTGTCTTGCCTTTAACCCATTAGACTGTTAGGCTATGGTTAAAGTTTAACTTTCAGAAACCAACCTTGTTTAATGGCATTTTTCTACTTTGAATGATTTAAAATTGTATAGTTCATCAGATGGTATCCGAAAAACACAAATGCAACTGTTTTTTTTTTCAGATGATACATGAATGACATTTGATCTTGATAAAAGTGTAAAATCAATATTTGTAGGAAAAAAAGCTGCAGCACCAAGAAATTATTAACCTAGAACAGGAATTAGATGTAAAGGAACTTGAGTAGGAGGAAGTGTGTAAATAAGAAAATTTGGTTAGCCTTAAATGATTTGGTACTTGAGGGTTCAATTGATGTAAATATGTTCAAATTTCTAAATGTGGCCAAACCTAGAGTCCCCACTATTTTCGGAGTCCCTAAGGTGCACAAAGATGTCGATAACCCACCAATGAGGCCAATAGTGGCATCTGAAGGATCAGTAACGGCACCTTTAGCTAAATGGTTAGATGAAAAATTAAAAGAAGTAGTAAAGGAAGGTCCAGGTATAGTAAAGGACTCTTGGGATTTATTACAAAACCTTGAGAGGGAAATTTTTGATAAGGATATTATTTTTATAACTATGGACATAGTAGATCTTTTTTCTTCTATCCCCCATAAGGAAGGACTTCAGCTGTTTGAGGAAGCTTTGATTAATTTTGGAAAGTTTAGCAACAATGATTTTTACTTAATTTTGACACTAATGGAATTAGTTTTAAGTAATAATTATGTGCATTATGAAGGGGAATTCTTTAAACAGTTAAAAGGGGTAGCAATGGGGGCAAGATGTGCCCCTATTTATACCAACATTATTCTTTCAGCTTGGGAAGATAAATATATATTGAATTCCCTTATAAAAATTGTTGGAAACTGTACAAATGTTTCCTTGATGATATGTGCTTCCTGTGGGTAGGTTCTGAGATGGATTTTACAGCCTTTTATGAAAGCATTAGTCATTCAACCAATTTTTTGAAATTTACGTATGTAATGGATAAGGACTCTCTAAAATATCTGGACATTTTTATTGGTAAAGGTGAGGACAACTTTTTTTCTAAGGTGTACAGAAAAGAGAGCTATTCAAATTCATTTTTAGAATACAATAGTGCACATCCCCATCACCAAAAGAAGGGCATTATAAAAGGACAATACGTGAGGGGCAGTCGAATGACTTCAGAAGAATCTGATTTCCTTATAGAGTGTGATAATTTAAGGGGAATGTTTTTAGCTAGAGGATACCCCCATAAATTAATAAAGGAAATAGAGGATGAGGTAAAATTAGGAAGGCTTAATAAATTTAAACCAATTTTAGGTTCAATGAACTGGCAAATACAACAACAGACAAAAGAACAATACGATGGTAGTAGTAATTTTGTGATGGACTTTAGTGATGAAGCACATAAAATCAGGAACATGATTGAAAATGAATGGACCAAATTTGGTGAATTTTCCGACCTGGACAGCCTGTTTTCCTCCCCCTTAAAATGTACATATAGAAAGGGTAAAAGTTTAAAAAATTTCTTTGAAAGTAAAAGAAATAATGGTAACATCAGAGAGAGAAGAAATGGTACATTTAAATGTGGGAGGTGTAACCAGTGTATTCATCTTATATCTAGGGACACTTTATACATAAAAAGTAGGGACATATTGGTCCAAAGTAAACATTATGCAAATTGTCAGACCAGTGGTATTGTCTACTTAGCCGTGTGCAAAATTTGTGAAGCATTTTATGTAGAAAAATCTGAAAGAAAGCTAAGGAATAGAGTGTATGAGCATTATTATGATATTAAGAATCAATTTATCAATAATGCACTATACTATACAGACATAAAGTGAACTGCGAGGAAGCCTCTTTCACTTTTTTTGTCTTAGAAGTGGTTGACAAAGATGTAAGGGGTGGCCCGTGGGAAACATCAATTGAATACAAGGAGCTTTTATGGCAAATTCACCTTGAGGCCAACAGAATACCTGGATTAAATGATACCCTATCTATTGCCCCAGTTTTAAAAATGAGAGCGGCTAAGCTCTGATGAAATTGTTCTTTTAACTAACAATATTTCTTTAACTAATATTTATTATATATTTTTAATCAATATTGGTTATAATTGTGTAATAGGTTATTTGTATTATGGCTTAGAACTTTGTATTTTTAAATAAGAAGAAGAATATTGTACTATCTTTATATATATACACTTTCTTAAGGCATGGAAAGTTTTCCTAGGTTAAAAAGTTTTCTTTTTAGTCAGTAGATGGCACTGTTCAACAAGAAATGTATAGATTAATTTTATGTAAAAGATTTTATTTAACAGGTTTTTATGTATAGTAATTAAATGAGAGTTTTTAAGATTTAAATGAATGTATATTATTTTAAGGCATAGGGTTTTATAAAAGGTTAAATCTGGTTGTAGTGAACACAATATGGCATAAGTAAGGTTTTCCAGCCAAGTTCTCTCAATTAATCAATTTTACAAATGATAGCTTAATTATTTAATTATGTAATTAAATGAATGTATTTATAGTGAACAGAAGGTGTACTAGTCCATTCAGTTACATCCGAGGAAGTGACCTAAACGAAAACGCAGTGGTGTGATATAGCGTTTATGACCTTTGTTTTTTGGCTGTTCCTGTGGTTGCAGTGTTGCTGTGTTGCTGTGGATTATTAAACTATCGTGAAAAGAAGAAATTGGCGCCTTATTTCCTCCACAAGTGTTTTTTTTGGTGAAGTGTGTAAATAGTTTGGAACAGATGAAGGGTTGGTAATAAAATATGAACAAATGAGAACAAAAATTAGTAATGAGCACTTGAGAACGCCAAAGCTAATACTGAAAACTGCCATGATATCTAGAAGTAAAGTCCAAGCTGTATATTAGTTTGCTCTTCCTGTTCTAAACAAATGGCCACCAGAACCCAGCTATCCACAAGAAAAATACTGCAGGCCCTAGGGTTCATGGCCTCATGTATACTGTTAATTCCATATGCAAGACTGCATATGAGGAAACTTCAATGGTACTTAAAAAGTCTTTGGTGCCAGCATTCTCAGGACCTGGAAATGGTCATTCCTATCATACCCTGTCTAAGGACAGAGTTCCTTTGGTGGGCAGACACATGCAACCACAACAAGGGACTGCCCTTTTCTCAACCCCACTCCACTCAGACCCTAACCACAGATGCATCAGACTATGCCTGGGGAGCACACATGGACAGCAAATGCATTCAGGGCCACTGGAGCCCAAGTCAAATTCATCTGCACATCAACCAAAAAGAGATGCTAGCTGTGCAGAATGCCCTGACAGCTTTCATATCCCTTCTCTTCCCAGGACAACTGCTAATAAAAACAGACAACACCACAGTTATGTGGTACATTAACAAGCAGGGGGAACCCACTCCTGCCCACTCTGCAGGTTAGCCATGGCCCTGTGGCACATGGCCTTCGACATGCAAGTCCATCTGCAAGCTCAATTCCTGCCAGACAAACAAAACTCACTGGCAGACTACTTAAACAGAAATCTCCTAGACCCACACGAGTGGCAATTGGAGCCCAACACCTTCAACTTTCTGATTCAGAAATGGGGGACCCCAGAGGTGGATCTCTTTGCCTCTCCCTATAACCACCAGCTCAGCAAATTCTGCACCAGGAATCCTCACAGCAGGGCCTGGAAAGTGTATGCCCTATCTTTTCAGTGGGTAAATCTCTCAATCTATGCCTTTCCCCCTCTTCCCCTCCTCTCAACAGTATTACTCAAGATAAGACAGGACAAACCAAGGACAGTTCTGATTGCCCTGGACTGGCCACGCCAGCACTGGTACCCACTCCTGCACAGTCTGTCACCAGTGCCACCCGGGCACCTACACCAGAACCCAACCCTGCTCTCTCAGCAGCAGGGACAAATTTTGCAGCCACAACTGCAAACCCTAAATCTTGTAGCCTGGTGTATTCCTTGATTTCTCCCCCAGCAACCCTATGCAAGTAGGTGCTGGACGTCATTCTTGAAGCCAGAAGACCCAGTACAAAAAAATCCTTTGCTGATAAGTGGAAAAGGTTCAGCTCCTGGATTCAGTCTAAAGGAGAGGACACAACTCTGCTCCCTGCTTCTAATCCTGGATTACTTAGCAGATCGAATCCACAAAGGCCTGTCCTTTTCCATTAAGATACATGCCTCAGCCATTTTGGCTCATTACAACACTGAGCCACCTCTCTTCTCGCATCCTCTTATCAAACAGTTCCTGAGAGGGGCAAACAACTTAAGGCCACCAAGGAGAGCACCTACCCCTGCGTGGGACCTTAACTTTGTACTGGAAAAGCTTACACCCCCCCCCCTTTGAACCTGCTGCATCAGCTGAGTTAAAATTCCTCTCTTGGAAAACAGCTTTGCTTCAAGCCATCACTTCAGCTAGAAGAGTGTTTGAGCTACAAGCACTTATGGCTGTGGAACCCTTCATTATTTTCCATGCTGACAGGGTTTTCCTCAGAACTAACCCTTCCTTTATGCCTAAAGTGGTGTCCAGTGTGGCTCTGAACCAATCCATCCATTTGCCAACTTTCTTCCCTAATCCTCAAAATAAAGGGAAAGGATCCTGCACTCCTTGGACAGGCACAGACAGCTCAGATTCTACCTTGATAGGACTAAGCCCTTCAGAAATCTAACCAGTTACTAGTCAGCTTTGCCACAGGGGCAGAGGGCAAGGCCATTTCAAAACAATTTCTGCTACAAGCACCATCGGAAACCAATCCCTCAGGTGGTCAGAACACATTCCTCTAGGGCAACATCTGCCTCTACAGCATTTCTCAGAGGAGTCCCTACCAGGGACATCCTGGAAGCTACTACCTGGAGTTCTGTACACACCTTCACCAAGCATTACAATCCAGGGCAGGTTTTGCAACAACAGTCCTGCAAGGCATACTTGCCAGCCCTATCTCTTCTTGACTGAATTCTCCCAAGTTTGATGACTGCAACTGTGAAACACGAGGAACATAGTACAGTTGTGTACACTTGGCATAAATGTAGATGTTCGAGTGTATTTGCTGTTGCAGTCCTGGTTTCCTTCCCTCCAGCTCCCTGGTTTTTTTCTCTCTCTCTCCTCTCTATGGCTTTTACTCACCCCTTTCAGGGGTATTGGTATTTACTTTTTACTGGTGGTGGTTTCCCCACCATAACTTAGCTCCTTATTTGGGGAGCTCCTGACATTTGGGGCAAGAAAAACTGATGTAATGAGGTTGGCTGCCTGTTTTTATACCCCTGAAGACCTGACATCAGTCCTGGAGCGACAGCATCTGAAGCAGAAATACTAAGTCTCTGGTATTCAGGTTGACTGAGGGCTTAACTGCAGGCAGATAACCCAAGTGTGATGACTGCAACAGTGACTACACTTGAACATCTACATTTATGGTAAGTGTACACAACTGTGCTGTCTACTGGTAGACATGGAGTCAGCAACCTTGACAATGTGTTCTGTCAGTGAGCCAGTTGGCTACCCATCTAATGATTTAAGGGTTGATCCCTAGTTGCGAGAGTTTCTCAATGATACCTGAGTAGGGAATTGTGTCAAAAGCCTTGGCTAGGTCAAGATAGGCGGTATGCACTGTCTTAACTTCATCCAGGACTTTTGTATGTTTAATAAGCATGATCTACCCTTGGGTTGGGTCTAGAGTTTGAAGGTTACCTATGTCCTTGTTGATAAGGTCCTTGATGATTCTTTCCATGGCCTTGCCGATTCTTTCCATGGCCTTGCAGATATGACTGGATAGACTTATGGGTCTATAGTTCCCTGGGTCAGTTGACCCCCCCCCCCTTTGTGCAAGGGGATTACTGTTGCTGTTCTCCACTCTGCTGCAGCAAAGCCAGTTCTCATGCTGTGGTTAAAGAGAAAGCCAAGTGTCCGCTAGGTCTCATTTTAGATCGGTGCTGATGAGGCTGTGTTTTTAGCCTTGGAGAGCATGCAGCTGTGACCTGATCTCTAGAGATGCTAGGCAGAGGACTGGTGTAAGGTATTCTTTGTGGTATGGCTTGTGGGGACAGGGGGGTGAAGTTTGCACAAAATCCATCAGCTAACAGGTTGGCAGTTTCCTCAGGTATAGTATGAGTGGTGTTATCGACTACCAGTTCGGCACATAGCTGGGCATTCTCTTTTAGATTTTGGATGTAGTTGAAGAATGCTTTATGATTATCCTTGGCGAGGGATGCTATTTTAGCTTCATAGTTCACTTTAGAGGACCCTACAGGATTTGTGATGTGCTTGTTCAAGCTGTGGAGGGAATATGTCCTCTGCTGAGCTGGTTCCCTCTTGTTCTTAGACAGCAGTTTCTTCCTGTTGTTATATAACCTGTTTATACTTGAGGTCCCCAGGCTGGATTATTTTTTTCTGGAGGATCTGGTTTTGATCTGCATTTATGCAGTTTAAGTGTTTATATAGGTCAGTTGCGTACACCTCTACATGAGAGTCATTATTGTCTGTGATTGCAGGGGATATAAAACTTTTTATACCATCGCTTAGTAAGCTGTAGTTTTCTTTGGAAAATTGTTTTTTTTTTTTTTATTCCTGTGGGGGTTTCAAGTCCATTAGCTACTTTGCACAAGACTGATTTATGATCCAACCTTACCAGGGAGGACATAACACAGGGAGGAATGCAGTGCCCCCCCAGTGTCGGTGAGTACTTGTGTGCAGGATATCAGAACCCATGGAGGGTGCAGACTAGCTGTACCAGAGCATTTGTGTTGACAAAGTTCAGGAATTTCTGGGTGAGCTTGTTTGTGCTTGTGTACGTCTCCCAGTCGATGGATGGATAGTTGAAATCTCCCATGACCAAGATGTTGAGCTCTATGGTGAGTGACTCTAGTAAGTCCATGCAGGTGGTATGCTTTTCTTAGTTCATGGTGAGGAGCCTACAGCTAGCAGTGATGTGGTAGGGTAGTCTGCCTGTAGTTAATTGGACATGGAGTAGTTCAAGGGAGTCATAGTGTTTACCAGTCTTGAGGTGTACTTGGCATTAATGAATATGAATACACCTCCACCTTTGGTCCTTTCATGCTGATTTTGAGCTCTGAACATGTGGAAGGCATTGTATCCTTGCACGGCTGGGGTGTTCTCTGTGGCCTTGAACCATGTCTCAGTGACCACACAGATGTCAGCATCTTCCAAGGGGAGTGCTTCCAGGGAGTGCAGCTTCACATTCAGACTCCTAGCATTAAGCAGCAAAACCTTTGCTTTGTCTCGAGTGGATTTTGTTGTCAGAAATTTTGTTGTTTTGACATTGCCTAAAAAAGGCACTCGGGGGGGGGGGGGGGTCGGGGATGGAAGCATCTTTGCCAGTATCCGAAAGCCTAGAGGAAACAGGTGGAGACCATTTCTGGCAAATCAGTGTGATGTGTCGACCATGTTTTCCCCTGCTGAACGATACAGGATCACCCTGAACTGACACCAGAAGCTATGCCAATTGTTGATGTCGATCATTTTTTGTTTATAATGTGGCATCATCCTGGGTGAAGGCAGACTGCTGCTTAGGACTAGGGTCATACCTGCCCGGGACATATAATCTGAGAGTTCAGACATGTCTTTTTTCATATAGTCCAGAGAGGCACGTCTGAAGTCCTTCACCCCGATATGAACTATGACAGAGTCATAACGGTACTTGTTGTTGAGTGCATGCATGATTTGACAGATCCTGGCACCTGACAGGCACCTTCTCTTTACCCAGCTTGGTGAGGGGAACATCTGTGTGTCTCACTGTGGAGTCACTTATGACTAAAACATTACGAACTGAGGTGTTTTGCCTTAGGGGTATATTGCTGAGAGACTGCTTGTATGCGTTATTAGTTGTATTGGTTACTATTTGCATAGCAGTGTATGCAAGTGGTTTACTTTTGGGAGGTCTCTGATCTTTTGGTAGGCTTCTAGTGAATACCTCCATGTATATGGGTTTATGTGTTGTGACTTTATCTTTGTATGAGAGGTGGTGTGTGTGTGTGCTGACAACCTGTTTGATGTCCAGTTTGTTGTTATGTGAGCAAATTGACTCCAGTTTCATAATATAATTACATCTCTCATGTAGGGTATTTGTTTTAGGAGTAAGTGGTTGTCAGTATACATGAGGCAATTATTACATTGCCTCAGGATGCCCATGTCAGTCAGGATGGCCAGCAAAATAATGGGAAACTGCTCATCCATTGTAGCAGTTCTTTTACTGTATGTATTATTAGGGAAGGGAGTGGGTTAGTTAGACTAGATTTTTGAGCTAGGACTAACAAAGGGGCTTGTTCTGTTGAAGGCTAGGAATGATAAGTGTGCCAATGCTGCTCAGTGTGCAGCTGAATTGCCGGTAGTACAGCAGGGAAGCTTGGGAGGGTTCCACTGACAGATGTCTAGGGAAAATTGTGCTTTAAGACCTTTGCATCTATACTGGGCATCACTAACCTGCCCCCCCCCCCCCATGTGATGTGCACTGCAACGCTGAAATGCAAGGCTTAAATACAGGTGAAAATAAACACTTTTAAGCTAATAGGAAAGCACACAATGAACCTTCCTCCAGCAATCCCCAACTCAGACAAGGCTGCATCTACACTCTTTTGCTACAACAGTGCAGGGGAACCCTTCTTAATGTAAGATGGCTGGTTTAGTGCTCAGGTGTATCAATAACAGGCTAGATTCAGCAGATCTGAATCTAGACTATGCTATCTAGGCTAACAATACAGTTGAAATCAAGTGCAGAAAATGATGCAGTCACAAACAGTAAAAAGCAGAATAATGCTGCAGTTAGTTAAAATACAAGAATACAGTTTAAAAAGTGCAGTCGAGAAACAATTTAACCAGTGGAAAAAAAAAACATAAAATGTTCTGCCTGGATAATTTTAAGTGTCTCTCTCTCTCTCTATCTCTCTCTCTCTCTATCTCTCTCTCTCTCTCTCTCACTCTCTCGCTCTCTCTCTCTCTCTCTCTCTCACTCTCACTCTCACTCTCACTCTCACTCTCACTCTCTCTCTCACATATAGAACAAACTCACCAGGCCAAGCAGATTTCTCAAAACATAAAACAAAATGGAGCAGGTAAAACAGAAGGCAGTTCTATCAGCAAGTCACAGACAAAAAAAATACATGTTTACTTTCCTCACCCAGCAGGGAATCTCAATCAGTGCTTTAGTTTATGCAGGCTTGAAATCTTTTTAGAAAGGAAGGGAAAGAAAATTGGAAAACAATGACCAGTACAGAGAGCTTCTGGAATAACCTCAAGTTGACTGAAATTTGATGCAGAAATGGTTAAGGAAAGGTGAATTGAAACCAAAGGATTGAAAGGGTAAAAATAACACATTGGTTTACAAAGGAGAAACAGACTGGAAACAGTAGAGTGTCTTGTTTCTGTAAATGTGAAGACACGATAATGTGGCAAGACTATTGCACTGGGGAATGTGTAAACACTTTAATACAGAAGTAGCTGAGAAGCATTGGAAATACGAACCACAAAACATTATCGACAGTGGTGACGTTTTTATCACGTGGGATCACACATTACCAACAGTTTAAAAACAAATGCAAGGAAAACAGCTGTAGTAGTTCAAGGAGAAAAAGATAAATGTAGCATTGATCACTGAAATTTCTATATCCATTGATTATTGTGTCTTATATATTTAGAGACTCAAACTCATAAAATACCAGGATTTGCTAGCAGAAATTGGAGCTATGTAGGAATAAATATACCTAGCTAGTCTCAATAGTAGTACTAGCAGCAACAGCACTAGTAAAAAAGAATGTGCAATCATACTTGATTATGCTACCAGTACATATAAGCGTATATGAACTGCAGAAAGGGGGCAATTGAGTAACTTATGGGTGCTGAGAAAAGCACTCCTGGCAAACATCAAAGACTGAAGTGATACTTTTTTCATGAATTTCAAATCATACCCTGACATAGGAATGTGGTTCATTCCTCTCATAGTATTAGAAACAGAAAAGTTTTGTAGAATTAAAAAAAAAAAAAAAGTATGGTTGTAAATATTGTAAGTACTGTTTCTTTAAGACAAATGGATGATTTTTTTTTTTTATTTGGAAAGACTTCTTAAAAGAATGGGTAGTAATGAAAAGTTGGTAATCAAACTCTGGTCACTTAGGCTGTAGTGATGACTTTGTCACTCTGTGCTATCAGAGCTGGTTACAGTCAGTTTGTTTTTAACTGTGATTAAGTAGTAGTAGTGTTCAGTTAGTTTCATGCACATTATCTGCCCCCAAAAGATTGCCATTCTCTTTGTACACCTGTAATGTTTGACTAGGCTAAAATGTGGAATATGGTACAGCTATAGAATATGTTAAAGTTTTTGCTCAGAGACCCATACAAAACACCTCTCTAATGCCTCAGATCAACTGTTACATAACAGTGTTTATGCAGTTTCCTCTCCTCAGTGGTTCCCAAACAATCCATGTCAATGTAGGAGCCATTATTCCTTCTGCTTGCAATTACATACTTCTTTGCCCCCTGAGATGAGGGCTAATGCATTCACAGCATCGTATTTCAGCACCTGGCCCCTTGAGTCATCCTTGTGATTCCACTCTTCCTCCAAGGGATTTTGGCATTGTACATTTATGGTTCACCCCTCTCCTGATGGTGGATATGCCCACTCACTCCAGCTCCTCAACGGATGCTTGAACTGTTATCAAACTCATGTTGCCTGGGCCTTTGTCATGGCTCTATCCCTGTAACATTTCGGAGTAGATCCCACGCATGTGTTTTTTGAATGCTCCTTGTTTGACTGGAATATCTCCAGCCTTGGCTGCCAGCCGAAGTGTCTGTTGGCAGAGCTGTGTCCATCATCTGGGAGGAGGAGAGGAAATTGAGGCATCAGGGCAGAGCTTTATACACGCTGTCAAAGGCTTTTTTGTCATATCTGTACAACCCCCAAGGGAGCAGGCATGTAAAGAAGAGCAAGAATACTTTCCCTCTCTTATTGTTTATCCATGATCATAATGCTCTTTCACCAGAGTGTGATATAGCTACTGATGATCTTTTCTCTTCCTTCCCTGAGAGAGGTGAGCTTGATGTCATCCACTCAAGCTTACCCAACAAACAGACCTTCAGGCTTCCTGAGTTGCCAAAGTCGTTGGTGGATACCTTATTCTTCTACCAGCATGGCAGCACAAATGCATAATCTTTAAAGAGTGTATAGAGTAATATTAAATACATCTAGGTTGTTGAATAATCTAATTTGATTAGTGCATATTATCTTGAAAAACTGTCAAGTAAATAAATCCATCAAATATAAATACTGTTAGGGCACTAGTAAACTGGTAACCCGCAGCCAAATGTAAAAATATATTTTCAAGACTGGACAGTAAATTAAACCTATTACCAGATGAGCAAAATGTGTTTCCATATTCTTAAGATTTGGTGCCTTTTAACTAATGTACAGCATTAGCTTTGCCAAAATAATTCTCTAAAATATATAACAGTTGGCTCCTTTGACTGCTGAAAAACATATGTCTCATTTTTCAACCAGTATAGTGGTCACTTAGTCTTGTTGGCACCAATGGATATACATTTGCATTGGCCATAAAAATGGCTTGGGAATTACTATCAAAGCCAAATCTGTACACTATTTGAAACTTTTGATAATAGTGTGTGCCCTGTTTTTAATCATTCATTAAAAGTATTTAGGTCTGTGTTTTTTCAGCTGTAGAGTCTTAACAAAAATATTCTCTATCTCAAACAGTTGACATCCAAAATGGCCTAGAGTGCAGGGAGGTAGGCATGTTGGTAAGGCTAGAGTGTAGTTAAATGATGACAGTCTGCTACTGTAGGCAGTGTCTTGCAGGGGAATATTACAGATAAAATTACAAGCCAAATAGCACTGTATCAGAGAATTGGATCAATAAAAAAGTCTGGTAACCAAAATTAAGTCTGCCTGTTCAGAACCATTTGCTGC
This sequence comes from Protopterus annectens, assembly GCF_019279795.1. Lineage (NCBI taxonomy): Eukaryota > Metazoa > Chordata > Ceratodontiformes > Protopteridae > Protopterus > Protopterus annectens. Next base: position 537,306,437 of record NC_056741.1, read on the forward strand.
CACCGTGGAATGTGCTTTATTGTCCTTTCCTTTTCTGTACACTTTGGATTCCCACCCTCGTAAATATAGCCTCTTTCTTGTATACTTCTGATGTTTAGCTATGATGAAGGTGTATTACATTTTGGACACAGTAATGTAGTGCAGCTTGTTATTGCTAGACACACTGTTGCTTCCTGACAACCCATATCAGTGGTCCTTCAGCAATTATTATGTAATTTATCCTGTAATGCCTTTTGTTTTCATACACAGCCTGACTCCCCACCCTTTGACAGAAATAACCACTTTTTGTATACAGTGCAGTTTTTTTTTTACTAAGAAGAAAGTGAAAGACTTAATGACCATTGTAGTGCACTCCAGCTTCAGTGTTCTCATTCATATGCCCTGCCTGTCATGTGTAAGCCGTATCAACACTGTTTTAACAGTGTTCAAGTAATGTCTGTTTATTTTTATACTTAGTCTGTTTCCCCACCTGTCACTCAGAAATTTCCACCTTCATTTCAACTTATCTGGCTCACAGCTAATTAACTGATCAAAGTGAAAAATATAATGGCTATAGAAGATATTTCAGCATGCTTCTCTTATACACATGTACTGCTGTTCCCTTGCAGACCATACTGTTGGTTGTATAACATTGTTCAGATAATGTCTCTTTTCATTAAGGGAGCCTTCATCCCCTACTTCCCTTCCATAAGTTTTTATAACATGAAACAAAATGTTTATGGTCAGACTGAAAGAAATAATGAATCAGTGACTGCATTTCATTTTGCTGCTCTTTTCACATATCTCCACACCCACCCCTAATCACTATAATGAAAGAAAAATATTCAGTCATTGCTTTGAGCAGTACATGTTATTACAGCTGCCTATAGTTGTGCTAGTATTTTTATTTTTTTTTAGGTGCCTGCAAGGGAAAACCCTTACATTGTATAACAGGCCATGGAATGGCTAGCCATGACTTGTTACTGCGTGATAGGGCAGGAACTGAGATATACTGCTAGTAAGCAGCGCAATGTCTTAGTCCTGAGTGCAATTTTTCATTCTTTTTTTTTTATGTTCTTTAGAGTAATTATTGCAAAATTTTTCTGAATGTTGTAAACTTTTATCTAAAAGCTGCACTTGCTGTAATTTTGAAATAAAATATAGAACGCAGCTAGCAGCTAAGTGATCCACAACTTTTTCTACTAGTAGCATCTTTTTATACTATTCTTCTTCTGTAATATCTATCTGTCTGTCTGTAATTATGCATTTATTTAAAATCCAGGGCCAGATTCTAAAGAAGTTGCTTTCATAGGTAGGTACTAGGCTATCTGTCCAAAGGCATTTATAAGCCTAGCTGGAATGTGTTAGCTTTCGTCGCCCCCTTAGATTAGTTCCCTGTACCTCTGTCCAGCAGAGCCATTGAAGTGATCCCCGGGGTAAACTTTCTGTTTCCCATCCGCTCATCAAGGATTCTCTTGAAGATTGTTAGTGAGGAGCTCTGTCTAATGTAGATTGGAATCTTGTTCCAGAGCATAGGAAGTCTCTAGGACAGGAATCTATCCCTCCAGCACATCCTATTATTGTTGTGGTGAGGTTTAGGTCCCTAGAGCATGTGGCTCGAGGGGGTATGGGTTTCTTTAGGTGGAGCATGTCCAACAATTCTGGGTTGGACATGGCCTTGTATGCCAGACAGAGATCCCCTCTGAGTAGGTGGTATGCAACCGTGTACAGCTGGAGTTTCTTCAGTCGAGCTGCATAGGGCATCTCTTTGAGACCAGTGATCCTCTTGGTGAGGTACTTCTGTGGTCTTTCCAGCTGTAGCAGGTGTCTTGTAAGGTACATCCCAAATGGGGCATTGTACCCTATTATGGGTCTGATGAGTGATGTGTAGAGGGGCACAATGACCTCTTTTGATCTGGATGCAAATCCTTTTGTGATTAGGTGGGCCACATAGAAAGATTTTCTAACCACTTTGGCAATGTGATTATCAAAGGCGAGATTACTATCTACTTGAGTCCCCAGATCCCTTATTACATCTTCCGTATTTAGGGGGCTACCACCTATGTGGTAGTTTGTGGGTACTTCATTTTTTCAAAAGGGGATGACTATGCACTTTTTGGCATGTTGAGGCCATGGTTTTGACACCAGGTATCTGTCTCAGTGAGACCCTTTTGGAGGATGTCTATGTCAGCTAGAGACTCAGTTGTAGCCCCTAGTTTGCAGTCTGCAAACTTGGTCAGCCATAGTCCTCTTGTGCTTGCCTGTACCTGTGAGAAGTATATGCCGAACAAGAGGGGTCCCAGGACTGAGCCCTGGGGAACGCCACTTGTAACCGGTTTAGAGTCAGAACTAGCTCTCGCAACTCTTGCCATGTGGGTTCTGTCCATGAGCCAGTTGGCAACCTATCTCATGACATAGGGGTATATGTTCAGGCTGGTGAGCTTGTCTATAATACTAGAATGGGGAATGGTGTCGAAGGCCTTTGTGAGGTGTAGGTAGACTGTATGGACCACTTTCCCTCGTCTATAGCCTTGATAACTGTCTCAAAGAAGTCCACCAGGTTTAGGAGGCATGATCTGCCCTTAACAAAGCGGAACTGGGTAGGGTCCAGTGTTTGGAGGTTCCCAATGTCTCTGTTAATGAGATCCATGATGATGTGCTCCATAGCCTTGCAGACCAAGCTAGTCAGGCGTATAGGGCGATAGTTCCCGGAGTCTGTTGTGGCTCCACCTTTGTGGAGCGGAATAACCGTTGCTGTGCGCCACTCTATGGGCATGTAGCCTGTGGAGAGGCTGAGTTTGAACAGTGTGTTTAGGTGAGGGCTTAATTAGTCTTTGAGCTCATGTAGGACGCAGCCTGAGACACCATCCGGTCCCATTGATGCTGTGTTTTTGGCTTTGGAGAGGGCTGTTTTAACCTGAGTGTCTGTGATTTCAGGGGCACTACATTCTTCTGGTATGGTTATGGGCCCTTTTGGGGGTGAAGTTTGCACTGAACCTGTCTGCCAGGATGTTGGCAATATCGGTCGGTTCAGTGTATTTTGTGCCATTCTGCACTAACTCCAAGCAGATCTGAGAATTGCCACTTAGATTTTTGACATAGCCAAAGAATGCCTTGTGGTTATCCTTGGAGTCCTTGGCAATTTTTCTTTTGAAGCTAGCCTTGGATGATTTTATGAGGGATCATAGTTTCTTGCTGATACTGATCAGGGATGTCTTCCCTTCTTGGGATTTTACTCTTTTCTGTACTAGTTTCCTCCTCCTCTTGTATAGCTTGTTTATGGCAGGGGTCCACCAGACTGGTTTCTTTTTCTTGGAGGAGTGAGTCTTGGTTTTGCTTATGATACCATGATCCATGCATTCATGTAGGTGCCTGTAGAGTGCATTAGTAAAGGATTTTGCAGCTTGGGCAGCGTTATCCTTTATCATGGGGGCTTTGAATCTTTCCACCTCTGTCTTAAGTAATGTGAAGTTTGCTTTTGAAAAGTTTTTCACGGTGGTTTCTTTGACCAGGGGTGGGGGCGGAATGTGGATATCCAGAGTGATTAGCTTATGATCAGATCTAACCAGCGAGGGGTTGACCTCTGGTGTGGAACACCGGTCACCCATGTTGGTGATGACCAGATCCAGCATGTTGTCACCTCTGGTGGAGGTGTTGACCTGTTGATCCAGGGCGTTTGAGTTTATAAATTCTAGGAAATGTTGGGCAAGGGAGTTAGTACTTGAGTAGTTCTCCCAGTTAATGTTTGGGTAATTGAAATCACCCAATATCAGGGTGTTTGGTAGAACCTTTATGTTTCCCAGTGTTTCCAGAAATGCGGAATGGGGGTCCTGGGACATGATGGGTGATCTGTAGCAAGCTACAATTTGAATTGCAGATGTTTTTCGTGTTTCACTGTTGCAGTCATCACATTTGGGTTATCTGCTTGCAGGTAGCTCTCAGCTGGCCTGAATACCAGAGTCTTTGGATTTCAGTGTCGGATGCTGTCGCTTCTTACATGACATCAGGTCGTCAGGGGTATAAAACATGCAGCCGACACCATTACATCAGTCTTTCTTGCCGTGTGGTGCCCGAAGCAGAAGCAGATGTTCTTCGTGTTTCACTGTTGCAGTCCTAACATATGGGTTATCCGGCTCCCGGTAGCCCTCAGTCAGCCCGAATACCAGAGTCCTCGGTATATGATGTCAGCTGCAAAACTGATGTCAGAACGTCAGGTATAAAGGGAGTTAGCCGATGCCATTTCTTCAGTCTTTCTTGCCGCAAAGCCCGAAGCAGAAGCAATTCGCACTGGTGCCGGTTGGCTGTTTACCTTCTTTTTGCATTCCAACTACCAAGTTGAAGATGCCCTCATATAAGTACCCCATTTGAGACCCTCTTTTCTTGCTTTAATGAATGTCAGATAAAGTTAATAACTGTCTTGCCTGTGGAAAACAGATTCCACACCGTGATTTTCATTCCTATTGTATAACTTGTTTGGACCTTGAGTACGACGTCCCTAATTGTGATCTCTGTGCTTCCTTCAACTGGAGTACCATACGCTGTAGAGCTAAGATTTTATATAAGCATTTTGGAGTCTGGCCTAGGTTCGTCAGTATTGCGTCTTCTGGTCTCCCGACTTTGGATATACCTAGGAAACGCAAGGACAAGGAATGCGACAGGCCTAGGGTTAAATCTGCTAATGACGCACCAGTGAAATTGTTCGTCTACCTAGCAGTAGTTAGTGAGGCGCTTTCGTAGCCCCTACAGTCCACAGATTTTCAGCCACAGGCCTCTGCCGAGACCTTTATGGAGTCCTCCATTCCACAGGTTGCTATTTCATCTTCAGACCCTCCGCCTGTCACCACCTCAGATAGGTCCAGAGCCGCTATGCAGGCACCGGCTTCTGACGCCTCTTTTCTTTGACATGAGACCAGAGCCAGACCGACTACCTTAAATCAGACGTCTGCAGTTGCTAGGCCTCCTGAGTCCCTCCGGATTACTAGCAAACCTTCCAGCCTTAAATCTACTCACAAGCAGGCATCGGCCTCCCCTCCTGTGCCTCAGTCCCAGTTGGTAAAGATGGCTGGTGATCTTCTTTCCCTTATTAGGGGCTCTCATTCCCCTCCCCCCTTCCAAGAGGGCTAGGGAATTGTCTCCTGATGTTTTGTCTGTCTCAGATTCTGAGGTTGCCAGTGTTTCTGCTGGTGAAGAAGGAAATTCTCAAGTTTTTTGTGGCTTTGAGGATTCTGATGCTGAGGACTCTATCCCTTCCGCCTCCTCTCTCGAAGATTTTTACTTTGGAGATACTTTGAATACCCTTAGGGAGCATTTTAAATGGGAAAGTCAGGATTTTCCTCAGTCTAAGAAATGAATCAGGGAATTTTTGGATTTGCCACAGCATAGCCTAAGGCTATATCTCCAGTTTTGGAAGTTGTGGATGATGTTTTCATGGAAAATTCTTTAACACCTAATTATGTTCCTCCTGCCCCCAGAAAACCTGATGGGTATTATAGGGTTCCCAATTCTCATCATTTCTTTTCAAAAATCCTACTGCTGATCCTGAGATTATTTCTCAAGGCCCAAAGGGTGTTAAGGCTACTGTTGTGAAAAACCCTGTACCTTCTGATAAGGAGTCTAGGACCTTGGACAGGTGGGGTAAAAAAGTCTATACTTCTGCAACTCTTGCCATTAGATCTGTGAATTGTCTTTTACATGCTTAAGTATCAGCAGCATACTTTAGAGGCTATTAAGGCTATGCTTGGGGATGTTCCTTCCATGTCGGAGAACAAAGACTTACAAGATTTTACTAAATTCTGCCACTCTAGTTAATAAGCATTCACTACATTGTGGTTTTAACACCTTGGAGGCTTCATGCAGAGCAGCAGCTACTGGTTCCGTTATTAGAAGGCATGCTTGGCTTAGGGAGCAGCCTCTTTCTGAACCTGTGAAATCTAAATTGCTGGATGTTCCTTTGCACAAGGGCAGCCTTTTTGGTAACAAGGCTGAGGAGGTACTGAAAAAGTTGGAGGACAAGGCGAAATCTATGCAGGCTGTAAAAGATTTCCTTCAGGTTCAGCCTCCTCGGTTTAGTAGGCATTATCCTTCCAAGAATTGGTCTTTCCCTGATCCTGGCAAGCAGGGTCGCTCTAGGCCTAGGGGTTTCAGATCTTCCAGAGGGCAGACTTCTGCCCCTCAAAGGGCTAAACAATGGCATTCTTCATCTGCTAAATCGGGAAGTTCAAAGCCAGCTTCCCAAAGCAAGCATTCTCAATGACTCCTGCCTTCTTGTGCCTACCTCTGCGGGCCCAGGGTTTCCTTTGGGGGGAGGGTTAGCCAGGTTCGCAGAGGTATGGTCTACCATCACAGACGACAAATGGGTGCTCAATATAATAAACCAAGATTACAAGTTTTATTTTCATACCTTCCCTGTTCTACAAGGGTACCCAGACATACCAAGAACTCTCAGGGCAGAGGTAGAAAATCAAATTTCTTCTCTACTGACTATGGGTGCTATAGAGCCAGTTCCTGCAAATCAAGCAGGCCTAGGTTTTTATTCAAGACTTTTTCTGGTACCCAAGGAAGGGGGCACCTGGCGCCCTATTCTGGATCTGTCTCTTCTAAACACTTTTCTGGTAATTCCCAAATTCAAGATACTCACTCTTCAACAGTTACTGCCAGTGCTGGACAAGGATTCATGGCTGGTAACTTTGGATCTCAAGGCGGCTTATCTACACATCCCAGTAAGGGAAAGTTGCAGGCAGTTCCTTCGTTTCAGGGCTGGGGAGCAACATCTGCGCTGCCCTTTGGCTTATCTACTGCTCCCAGAGTTTTCACAGAGTGCCTGGTGCCAGCCATTGCTTTTTGCAGGCAGAGAAACATTCAAATTTATCCTTACCTGGATGACTCTCATTCAAGCAAACTCCCCAGAACAGCTAATAAAGGATTTGGACTTCGTGAAGAACATTCTCACTTCTTTGGGTTACACTCTCAACGAAAAGAAGTCAAAGTTGGTTCCTACAAGGGAGATTGTTTTCCTGGGAGCGAGTCTGAATACAGCCACCCAGATGGTATTCCTCCCTCAAGAGAAACAAAAAGATCTTTCGGCTTACTTCAAGAACTTGGCAAGCATGACCCACCTCTCTGCAAAGCAATTCCTGCAAGCACTGGGGTTCATGGCTTTATGTATTCTGATGATCCCATATGCAAGGCTGCGTATGAGAAAAACTTCAATGGTACCTCAAGAACCTTTGGTGTCAACACACATGGGACTTAGACGTGATTCTTCCTCTAATTCCCTGTCTACAAATGGAGTTTCTCTGGTGGGCGACAGCCTGTTCTCAGAGCAAGGGTCTGCCTTTCCGCCCACCACCTGCCAGCCAGACTCTCACCACAGACACCTCGGATTATGCATGGGGAGCACATCTGGAAGGCAGGGGCATACAGGGGACTTGAACCACTCAGCAGATTCATCTGTACATAAACTTAAAAGAATTGATGGCAGTGCAGCAGGCCGTGCTGGCCTTCAAGGACCTACTCTACCCTGGGTCTATTGTGATCAGGACTGACAATGCCACAGTCATGTGGTACATCAATAAGCAGGGGGAGACTCACTCTTACCCCTTGTGCAGACACAGCACGAGACTATGGTCCTTAGCAGCTTCCATGGGCATTCATCTAATAGCCCAGTATCTTCCAGGGAGGCTAAACTCCTTGGCGGATCAATTTAGCAGACGTGTTCTGGATCCTCATGAGTGGCAACTGAACAAGATCATTTTCCATCGCATCACTCAGCATTGGGGCACTCCACAAGTGGATCTTTTCTCCTCTCACACCAATCATCTCCTTCCAACCTTTTGCACAAGGGAGTTTCACAACAAATCTTGGAGAGTGGACGCTTTGTCCTTCCCGTGGACACAACTCCCAATTTATGCCTTCCCTTCTCTGCCTCTTCTTCCCAGAGTGCTGCTAAAGATAAGGGACGAAAAACCAAGGGCTCTTCTTATAGCACCAGATTGGGCCAGGCAGCATTGGTATCCCCTTCTTCATGGCCTTTCCCAAGTTCAGTCTTGGCATCTTCCCCTGGTACCAGATCTGTTGGTTCAGGAAGGGGGAAAGTTTCTTCATCCTCATCTTCAAACTGTGCATTTAACTGCCTGGCTAATACTTTAAATCTTTCCCAGCAGGTGGTTGAAGTTCTTCATGAGGCCAGGAGGCCTAGCACCAGGAAATCCTATGCAGATAAATGGAAGAGATTTTGCTCTTGGATGCAGGCTGAAGGAGAAGACTCTTCTCATCCTTCTCTTTCCCTTATTCTTGATTATCTAGCAGTCTTGCTTAATGGTGGACTTTCCTTTTCTTCAATCAAGATTCATGCTTTAGCAATTTCTGCTCATTGTTCTTTTGAGCAACCCATTTTTTCTCAACCCTTGATGAAGCAGTTCCTGAGGGGAGCTAGCAATCTAAGACCTCCCAGAAGAGCTTCTGCTACTGCTCCTGCTTGGGATCTTAATTTTGTCCTGGAGAAGCTTAATCTACCTCCATTTGAACCAGCTGCCTCTGCAGGTTTAAAGTTTCTTTCCTGCAAGACTGCTTTTCTTTTGGCTATTACTTCTGCCAGAAGGGTTTCGGAGCTGCAAGCCTTAATGGCAGCAGAACCTTTCATTATTTTTCATACAGATTGGTTTTCTCTGAGAACTAATCCCACCTTTATGCCTAAGGTGGTTTCCAGTCTGACCCTTAACCAGTCTATTCATCTGCCTACCTTTTTCAATAACCCACAGAATATAGGGGAAAGGATTCTGCACTCTCTTGATGTGCATAGACAGCTGAGATTTTACTTAAACAGGACTAAACCCTTTCGGAAGTCTGAGCAGTTGTTGGTCAGTTTTGCTCCTGGGGCTCAGGGTAAAGCTATTTCAAAACAAACCATCTCCAAATGCATTGCTTATTGTATTCACTTTTGCTACCTGCAGCATGGGAAGCTTCCCCCTCAGGGTATTAGGACCCATTCTACTAGAGCAGCCTCTACTTCTGCAGCTTTTTTGAGAGGTGTGCCTACTAAGGACATTCTAGAAGAAGCTACTTGGTCTTCTGTCCATACTTTCACAAAACATTACAATCTGCCTTTGTTTTCTAAATCCAGGGCTGGTTTTGCCTCTGCAGTTTTGCAAGGCCTCCTTACCAACCCTTAATCTGTGATTCTTCCTCCCCCCCCTTTCTTTTTTCCCTGGGCTTTGGGAATCAACCCATATGTTAGGACTGCAACAGTGAAACATGAAGAACATAGTACAGTTGTGTACACTTACCATAAATGTAGATATTCCAGTGTATTCACTGTTGCAGTCTTAGTTTCCCACCCTCCATTCCCCCTTTTTTCCTAAGGCACTAGATATGTTATTTTCTGGATGGCATGTTTCCAGGGTGTTTCCTTCCTGGGTTAGCCTTCTTTTGGGGGCTCCTGACAGTTAAGGCAAGAAAAACTGAGGAAATGGCGTTGTCTTTCTCCCTTTATACCTGACGTTCTGACATCAGTTTTACAGCCGACGGCAAATACTGAGGACTCTGGTATTCAGTCTGACTGAGGGCTACCGGGAGCCGGATAACCCATATGTTAGGACTACAACAGTGAATACACTCAAACATCTACATTTATGGTAAGTGTACACAACTGTACTTTCGCAAGTGCTGGTCGGCCGACTCCTGAAATTTTCGTTTTCGAGTTTCAGACCTGAAGTCTTCAAACAGATAAGTACCCCGTTGCGGATCCTTTTTTCTTGCTCTAACCGATGTAAAAAAAATTAACAATTGTCTAGTCTGTGGAAAGCAAATACCTCATAGAGATTTTCATTCTTACTGCATCACCTGTTTAGGCCCAGACCACAGCGTCCCTCGCTGTCTTTTTTGTGCTTTGTTCAACGCCCGAACTGTGCGTCATCGGGCTATTTTAGTAGCTAAATACTTTCATTCTCAATCTGTGCACTCCGAAATGGCTTCATTAAGCCATCTGACCACCAATCTTCCAAACAAACGCAAGGACAAAGGCAGAGACTGACCGCATAGGTCCAAAACTGCCAGCAATGCTTCCATTAAGCTAGTCGCTAGTCCGCTGGTACTCAGTGAGGTGCTTTTGCAGCCCCTGATACCCGCTACTACAGATTCGCAGGCCTCTATTGAGACCCATTCAGAGTCCGCTATGTAGCAAGATGCTTCTTCGACTATGGAACCTGCGGATGTCTCTACCTTGGATGGGTCCGGAGCCGCTGTTAAACTGATGACTTCATTTCAAATTAAGAATACCGAATTCCTCAGGCCTAAAGCTCGCACTACGCCTAGAAAACTGACTACTAAAGTGCTTTCTCAGGCCCATATGCCTCAAAAACAAATTATTAGAATGGCTGAAGACCTTATTACCTTAATTAGGGGAAGCCAGCCTTCCCCCTCTAAGAGACCTAGAACTGATTTTCTTTCTGATTCTTCTGATCAGGAATCTGATATCTCTATTCCTTCTGACTACCAGGATTTACCCTTATCTACTTATGAGGTTTCTGATGCAGAGGATTCCATTCCCTCTGCTTCCCCTCCAGAAGATTTTTCTTTTGGTGAAACCTTGCATACACTTAGGGAGCATTTCCGCTGGGAAAGCCAGGACTATTCACAGTCCAAAAAGAGACTTAGAGAATTTTTAAACCTGCCTCAACACAGGCCTCTAGCTATACCTCCTGTTCTGGAGATTGTAGATGATGTTTTCCTGGAATCCAGCCTTACCCCAGACACTGTGCATCCAGCTCCCAGGAAACCTGACAGGTATTACAGAGTACCTGACTCTCACAAATTCCTCTTCAAGAATCCTACTGCGGATCCAGAGACCATTTTCCAAGGACCAAAAGGCATTAAAGCTGCTACTGCCAAAAATCCTACCCCTTCTGATAGGGATTCTAGAGCTTTAGACAGATGGTCTAAGAAGGTATACACTTCTGCTACTTTGGCCATTAGGGCTTTAAATTGCCAGTTTCATATGTTAAAGTATTAGCAGCATATTATGGGACTACTTAAACAGAAAATGATGTCAATTCCTGACTGTGCTGAACACAAAGATTTACAAGAGTTATTGCATTCTGGTGACCATGTTGGTAAACATACTTTGCAATGTGGTTTTGATGTTTTAGAAGCATCTTGCAGGGCTGCTGTCACTGGGTCTGTACTTAGAAGGCATGCTTGGCTTAAGTAACAAAACTTGCCAGATCATGTTAAAGCTAAATTACTGGATGCACCCTTAAACCCAAAGTGCCTTTTTGGCAACAAAGCAGAAGAAGTCCTCAAAAGAATGGAGGAAAAAGCTAAATCTATGCAAACTGTTAAAGATTTCTTACAGGTACAGCCACCTAGATTCAGTAAGCATTGGCCTTCAAAGAACTGGTCCTATCCAGTCCTTTCCAGGCCTTCTCAGTCCGAACCCAGGAGCAACAGACCACCAAGACTTCGGTCTCAGGCTAGTCACAGCTCTAAGCAATGGGGGGCTCCCACTCCCAAAGCAGGGAGTAGTAAGCTACCCCCTATGGAAAATGGCACAATGATGTATCCTTAACACTTCCAAGCCTTGCTCATCTACTTGCTCCCTTAGGAGGAAAGCTCGCCCTGCATGCAAAAAACTAGGAACTCATTAACCAAGATAAATGGGTTTTAAACATAGTTTCCCTAGGATACAGATTCCACTTCCATTCACTCCCAACCCCAAGTGGATGGCCGGACCTCCCCCCAATCCAGTGGGCGGAGGCCCAAAAGCAAGTGCTGTCTCTCCTCAGTGTCAGGGCTATTCAGCCTGTCCCAGCAGACCAAAGGGGACAAGGTTTTTATTCAAGACTGTTCCTGGTTCCCAGAAAAGAAAACTCCTGGCATCCTATCCTGGACCTGTCTATTCTCAACACCTTTCTGGTGGTTCCAAAATTCAAAATGCTAACTCTTCAACAGCTTCTTCCTATGCTAGCCAAGGATGCCTGGCTGGCAACCCTAGACTTAAAAGAAGCTTACCTGCACATCCCAATAAGGGAATCCTGCAGAAAATACCTATGTTTCATGGCAGGCTCAATGCACTATCAGTTATCTGCATTTCCCTTTGGCTTATCTACTGAGCCCAGGGTATTCACAAAGTGCCTAGCTCCAGCCATTGCATTTTGCAGGCAGAGAAATATTCAGATTTACCCATACTTGGACGATTGCCTGATCCAGACAGAGAGTCAGGACTTGCTATTGCAACACCTGGCATTTGTAAAGAGACTTCTAACCTCACTGGGATACACCATCAATGAGAAGAAATCACACCTATTACCCTGCCAACAGATTGTATTCCTGGGAGCAAGCTTGAACACAGCTTCCCAGATGGCATTCTTCACTCCAGAGAAACATGTTTATTTGACAACCTACTTCAAACTACTGGCCACAAAAATCCAGCTATCTGCAAAGAAAATCCTGCAAGCCCTGGGGTTCATGGCCTTTTGCATTCTGTTAATTCCATATGCAAGACTGCATATGAGGAAACTTCAGTGGTATCTAAAAAGTCTATGGTGTCAAAATTCTCAGGACCTGGAAACAATGATTCCTATCATTCCTTGACTAAGGGCAGAGTTCCCTTGGTGGGCAGAGGCCTGCTACCACAACAAGGGACTCCCTTTCATTCTACCCCCTGCCGCCCAAACCCTAACAACAGATGCATCAGACTATGCATGGGGGGGGGGGGGCGCACATGGCAGGGCACTGCATTCAGGGCAAATGGAACCCAAGACAGATGCACCTGCATATCAATCAAAAAGAAATGTTAGCTGTACAGAATGCTTTCACAGCCTTCAAAGACCTTATTCTTCCAGGACAACTATTGGTAAAGACAGACAACACCACAGTTATATGGTACATAAACAAGCAGGGGGGAACCCATTCCTACCTACTCTGCAGACTAGCCTTGGCTCTGTGGAACACAGCTTTGAGCTACCAAGTGAACCTACAAGCTCAATTCCTGCCAGGCAAACTAAATTCACTGGCACACAACTTAAGCAGAAATCTCATGGACCCACAACAATGGAGACTGGAGCCCAAAATATTCAAGCTCTTGAGGAACAAATGGGGGACACCAGAGGTAGACCTATTTGCCTCCCCTCAGAACTACCAATTGAACAAATTATGTGCCAGAACTCCCCACAGTCAAGCTTGGAAAATGGATGCCCTGTCCTTTACCTGGGACAGCCTCTCAGTTTATGCCTTTCCCCTTCTGCCTCTCCTCTCAAAGGTTCTACTAAAGATCAAACAGGACAAGCCAAGGACAATACTGATTGCACAAGACTGGCCACACCAGAATTGGTACCCCCTTTTGCGTAGTCTGACAGTGCTACAACCATGGCACCTGCCTCAGACCCCTTCCCTGCTGTCCCAGCAGGCGGGCCAGATTCTGCATGCTCAGCTTCAGACCCTGAACCTTGCAGCCTGGCTAATTCCCTGAGCTCACCTCTAGCAACCCTCAGTAAGCAGGTGCTGGATGTCATTCTTGAGGCAAGGAGGCCTAGTACTAGAAAATCCTATTCGGAAAAGTTGTAAAGATACTGTTCCTGGAGCCAGGCTCAGGGGATGGGTAGAATGGTGCCCAGCTTACCTCACATTCTAGATTATTTAACAGAAATGCGCCACAAGGGCCTATCTTTCTCTTCAATTAAGATTCATGCCTCTGCCATTTCAGCACATTATAATACTGAGCCACCCCTCTTCTCTCATCCCCTGCTAAAACAATTCCTTAGAGGGGCCAAAAATTTAAGACCCCCCCCCCCCAGGAGAGCTCCCACTCTGGCCTGGACCTTAACTTTGTATTCGAGAAAATCACTCTTCCCCCCCTTTGAACCAGCTGCTACAGCAGAGTTGAAATTCCTTTCTTGGAAAACAGCCTTACTTCTAGCCATCACTTCAGCAAGAAGAGTGTCTGAACTGCAGGCCCTCATGGCAGTGGAACCCTTCATTATCTTCCATGCGGACAGGGTTTCCCTCAGGACTACTCCAACCTTTATGCCCAAGGTGGTGTCTAGTGTGGCTGTAAACCAGTCCATTCATTTGCCTACTTTTTTCCCCAATCCTCAAAATAAAGGGGAAAGGATACTGCATTCTCTGAACGTGCACAAACAGGTTCATAGGTAGGTACTAGGGTATTGTTCCTAGGGTCTCTACAAGCCTAGCCAAAAAGGTACCCTGGCTTTCACCACCCAAGAAAATTATTTTTCTGTGCCCCTGTCAAGCAGAACCACAGAAGTGATCCCTGGGGAGAATTTCCTATTACCCATCCAATCATATAGGTTCATAAGTAGGTACTAGGCTATTGGTCTATTTGGACATGACCAAGCCTCTCAGAAAATCTGACCAGCTGCTAGTTAGCTTTGCTGCAGAGGCAGAGGGGAAGGCCATTTCAAAGCAAACCATTTCCAAATGGATAGCCCATTGCATCCATTTCTGCTACAAGCACCATGGAAAACCTGCCCCACAGGGGATAAGAACACATTCCACCAGGGCTGCATCTACCTTTACAGCATTTCTCAGAGGAGTCCCTACCAGGGACATCCTGGAAGCTGCAACCTGGAGTTCTGTACATACTTTCACCAAGCATTACCACCAGCCTATCTTTTCTAAATCCAAAGCTGGATTTGCTACAGCAGTCTTACAGGGCTTGATTGCTAGCCCTAATGCTGTTTAACTACCTCCACCCTTCCTTAGGTTTGGGAATCAACCCAAATATGATGACCGCAACAGTGAAACATGAAGAACATAGTACATTTGTGTACACTTACCATAAATTTAGATATTCGAGTGTATTCACTGTTGCAGTCCTGGCTACCCTCCTTCCAGCCCCCTGACTTCTCTTGACTTTTACCTTTCCTTCTTGTTTGGTATATATTATATCATGTGTATTTGCTTTTTGCTGGGGGTGTTCCATATGATATAATTGCTTCCTGTTGTGGGGGCACCTGACATCTGAGGCAAGAAAAACTGATGTAATGGCGTTGACTGCATGTTTTATACCCCTGATGCCATGGAAGAAGCGACAACATCCAACGCAGAAATCCGAAGACTCTGGTATTCAGGCCGGATGTGGGCTACCTGCAGGCAGATAACCCAAATGTGATGACTGCAACAGTGAATACACTCGCACATCTACATTTATGGTAAGTGTACACAACTGTACTTTTTGCCCATTGTTAGTTGCACATGGATGATCTCTGAAGCATCGTGCTGTGCCACTAACCTCAGTATCGAGGCCTCTACACTGTCCCTAGTGACAACACATATGGAACCATTCTTGGTATTAGAGTCCTCTGCATTTAAGCTATTAGTTTTGGGGACTTCAAGATCCTCTGTCATGGTTCGCTTCTGGTTTGGCTGGGGAGGGGACAGTTCCAACGAGGCATTTTTTTAATGCAGATGGATTCCAGATCCACTTTCAAGGAGAAATGATAGCCCTTTTCCCATAGAGGCTTTTGTAGACAACTTCAAGGCATCCTGTAATGGCACTCCCTTTGATGGATGTACTGCCTTTGGTATTATGGTAAAGGAAAAGATAATAAGGTGTGAACAGGATAGGAAGATGCTGTCTGTAGTGGAGTCAGGTTTGAGAATCCTCAGAGATCCTTCATCAGGAAGGTGGGTGGTCCCATATCCAATTGGTTTAAAATATCTCAACGTCAACACTTGGATTCCACCTAAGATAAGAGTGGTCATGGCAGAGGAAGTCCCTTTAATGGACACAGACCCCATGGTTGAGGGGGTCCGTAGAACCAAGGGCACAGAGGAAGACTGAACAAGCATTCCTGAAGGCTTGCCCAACTGTCCATCTCTGAAAGTAGTCAGGGAGTGCTTATTTCTCCATCCTACTACACGAATGGCTGTCACTAAGAGCATTTGAGTAGAAAGGTTATATCCAGAGGCTGTGCCATTCCATTCCATTTCCACCAAAAAAACAACAGAGCAAAAGCTGCTGCTACTAAATGTGCCATCCTGTCAGTTGCAGGTGGCCAGTCAGGAGGTGTTTATCCTTCTCCAAACAAAGAGCAATCCAGGTGGTCCCACCAAACCAGAGAAGTTGAGAACCTATTCAAGATTCTTTTTTGGTTTTGAAAAGAAGCAGGAATTCAGACCAGTCTTAGATCTAAGCAGCCTAAACCAGTACATAACAAAGACCCCATTCAAAGCAGTGACAGTGTTGTCGATTTTGTCCTCTCTCAAGGTGAAAATTGGATGTGCTCTCTTTACCTCCAGGGCACTTAGTGCACTGAAAAAGTATTTCCCCCCTTCCTGATTTCTTATTTTTTTGCATGTTTGTCACACTTAAATGTTTCAGATCATCAAACAAATTTAAATATTAAACTAATGTTAGACAAAGATAACCCAAGTAAACACAAAATGCAGTGTTTAAGTCATGATTTTATTTATTAAGGGAAAAAAACTATCCAAACCTACATGGTCTTATGTGAAAAAGTAACTGCCCCCTTGTTAAATCATGAAGTAACTGTGGTTAATCACATTTTTGGGAAAGCTGAGTTCAGTTTCAGTAGCCACACCCAGGCCTGATTACTGCCAGACCTGTTGAATCAAGAGATCACTTAAATAGAACTTGTCAGACAAAGTGAAGTAGGCCAAAAGATCCCAAAAAGGAAGACATCAAGCCGCGATCTAAAGAAATTCCAGAACAGATGAGAAATGAAGTAATTGACATCTGTCAGTCTGGAAAAGGCTACAAAGCCATTTCTAAAGCTTTGGGACTCCAGCAAACCATGGTGAGAGCTATTATCCACAAATGCAGAAAACATGGAACAGTGGTTAACCTTCCCAGGAGTGGCCGGCTTACAAAAATTACTCCATGTGCGCAGCAACGACTAATCCAAGAGGTCACAAAAGCTGGGCAGTTAAATTTATTTATTTTTAAAATTTTTTTTATTTATCATTTGTTGACCGGGAAAGTCCGACTAGGTTCCACAGAGCCTGTTTTCAGCGGAGGCCCGAGGAGAAATGCTCCAGATTCAAACAAATTCAAATCCAAATTCAACAATTTTTCCCATAGATACAAGTATAGCACACTAGTGTAGCCCTCATCCTTAGTGTTTCCCAGTCAAAAGAAATACTGCTAGTGAGTTGTAATCTATTAAACCACCAGCAAAAAAAAACAAAAAAAACAGGCAGAAATATTTGTCTACTGAGCTCATCTGTGTTTGATTCTGAAAAGCCACCCCTAGTGACAACAGTCTTCAACCTAGCATTATGGACAGTTAGACTACCCTTGTTTCTCCTGCTAGCCTTGTTGACTTGGGTCTCTAGAGGCAGTGTAGCAATTGCCTCATGTACATTGACAACCCTCTACTAATAAGATATTCTAGTAGAGTGCGATAGATGCATCTGCACCAGGAATCTTGAATCCATGCTCTCTCACACTCAAAACAGTAACACAGAAAAGGTTGTCACTACATACGTGCATAGTGCCATTACTCATACACATAGTAGGCTTCAAACACAAAAATCTACATAAGCAAAGGTTCTCTCGAAAAACTTACCAAAACACCAGAGACCTCCAAAACACAATACTGCTACAACTAACACCATTCCCACAGCACCACCATTGTCTGAGCCACCAAACCTGTAAGGCGTAATGCTCAAAAAACAGATTTTCTTGTCATTGGAGACTCAGTAGTGAGATACACAGATGTCCCACTCACCAGGTTGGACAAAGAGAAAGTTATGGTCAGCTGCCTGTCTGGAGCCAGAATTCGTCATATCAGGCATGCACTCAAGTCTGTCAACAACAAGCACCATTATGACTCTGTCATAGTTCATGTTGGTGTGAACGACCTGAGACTTGCCTCGCTGGACTATATGAAGAGAGACATGATCAGTGGGTCTACTACCCATCTTATCTACTTCTTTTCTTGACCTTATGTTTTTTCTCTGGAGGCTTGGTGGAAAGTAAGTATCCCCTAGAGCCAAAGCATAGCTTGAATCTTGCGTCACCTTTTTGATTCCTTTGTGTAAATCTTGGATGTGGGAACTGGCTTTCAGGTAATGAATTGCTTCTCAGTTTTCCCTTCAGTATAACCTGGGAAGTTCTTTCCTGGGATCTTGGGCAGTTGGTGGTGATTGTTTGTTTCAGAAAAGAATAGAAGATAAAGTGGACTGCTTTCACCTTTAGAGCCAAGCTTCTGTCGATGTTTACAGCTTGAGGAGACAGCTGTCTCCTCAATGGGGATGTCAGACTGCTCTGGAAATCTAGCTAGAAGGACTGACATTTACTTGTTGACCAGTCCACAAGTATTATGAATTTTGTTGCAGCAGTGACCCTCTTATTCAAGCATCTCTGGTTGTGATGTGTACTGTTCCACAATCGTACTTAGAAGTTAATGTTTGTCCTACACTTGGCTTTACGCAAGGCATAAATAAATAGAGGTGGTAAGGCCAGGATGTCTAAACATATCCTTAGAGGCTGCTGAGAGACAGGGCCAGAAATGGAGGAGGATATGTAGGAAATTACTAAAATTTGTATTCTAGTTTCCCTTTTAATCATTTATTTGTTTTTTGTATAAACAGCTGCTGAAACTGAAAGGCCAGGTTTTGTCTGTGATGTATCGGTTCCGGTCCAAGAATCGTGACTGGATGTGGATGAGGACAAGCTCATTTACCTTTCAGAATCCATTTTCAGATGAGATTGAGTACATTATCTGCACCAACACCAATGTCAAGTAAGTGTACTGTTTTAATGTGTTCCACTTGTGATAAAGACCAAATTTCATAACACAGAAAACATTTTAAGATAACTTATTTTTATGTTCCGAAGATGCTAGATAGTTGGCAAGTTAAAAAGAATATAACAGACCCGCACGATCATCCAATTGAGACTTTCAGTCTTTCTAATAAACAATGGTTCTTTTTAAATATTTAATATTCAGTGGAGCCGGGTAAGAACTCCACCAGGGTTGCATATCATCTCAGTTGTCTGGGTAAGTATGTAGATTGCATAAATCGCACAATATTGAAGTGAAATCTTAGTATCTTTGCTTATTTAGTTTTGGACCTAGTTGCCATTAGGGTATTTATGCTCTTGCTATCTGGACTAACTAGGGAAATGTGCAAAGGTAGCTCCTATAACCTTTGATATTGTGCATTAAAGAATGTAAAAGTATGTGCTGGAATATTTGGTTGAGACAACCAACAGGGAATTTCATGGCTGTTTTTTTTTTTTCCAGAAGCTTGAGGGTAGAGATCATGATCAAGTTAGAGTTAATTTATTTAGTTAAAGTAGCCCATGTTACATGGATCCAAAAAGTGAAAGTGTCACTGCAAGAGAGAGACAGGACATTTTTTTTGAAAATTTGAAGTACAAGATAAGGTAATAATTCTGCCCCGTCTAATAATGTGAAATGCTAATTCATTGATGATATATTCCAGTTGTGTAATACATTTTTTGTAGTACAGTATGAATGAACTGAATTTTGTTCACAGACTCTGTGTTGATACCAATTCAGATGTTATTGGGGCTGCTATTGCTATAGGAACACTCAGCCTTCAACCCTTTGATGCCAAAAGTCTCTTGTGACTTCTGTGTCAGAGCCTTCATCACAGAGAGTCTGCATTTGGTGTTACTTCAGAGATGTTGGTGCATATATGGTTGGTGTTGGGGGAGCAGCCCCTGAATACCACAGTCATCCCGATGATGCTAAGTAGAGCCAAGGTTGATTCTTTGCTGCTGTTGGTGCACACCTCATCAATTCTGCCCCAAAACACTGCTGAGGCTGGACACTTCATCTGATCATATGTGTTAACATCAGACAAAGAAACCTGAGACCCATAATGCTGTGATCAAGGAGCCCTCTTCCCAGGAGAGTTCGGAGGACTCTCCTGTCAGTCCTGTAAGAAGATGCAGTGCAAGAGGAAACACCTTAACTCGCCTTCAGAATCTCCCTTCCTGGATAGAGATTTTGATGAAGGAAGATTTTTTCCAAGTCCCTTCTGTAAGGCACATCCTTTGGAGAGATTCTAGAAATGATGAGACAGAAGAGATCCTTTCCCATTGACCCCACTGGAGGAAAAGATCATGGAGGCGGCCTATAAATCCTCTTCCCCAAAGGCCTGGTTGGTGACACTGCCAGACAAGATTGTTAGTATGGTATGTTGTAAGCAAGGAAAGAATCATTTATGGCTGAACACATGCCTTGTAGGTCAGATAGAGTGCTGTGGACACCCAAAGGTAGACAGCACTGAAGTAATGGGCCACTTGTAGACATTATAGTGGTAGCTGTGCCCATGGAAAAGGATGTCACAGAAGATGCTCAGGCTATCTATCCCCCAAGTAGAGAAACCAGTATGATGGTTAGGCTAGAGAGGTGACTGTGTGTCTAGTACTTTCTCAGCGAAAGCTTTGAACTACATGCCACATATAGTTAAATTTCATAGGGATTTTTCTGAGAAAACCATTGACACTGTGAAACAGTTGCCTGCAGAAGATCTCAGAACACAGTTAGAAACCCAGGTGACAACTGTAAATAATGTCTCCTCACTGGCTATGTATTTAATCCAAGTCAGTGTCAAAATAACAAAATGCCAAAAGCACAAATCTGAAAACATTGAGACCAGAACCTCAAAATATTAAAAGCCTAAACAAGTAAAACATCTAAGCAAAAATTTTACAAATTCACGTTGCCAGATATGCTGTGTGTCCTGTTTCACCAGTCACAGTAGTTTTCCATTACCTTCATTATTGTCTGCTTCAGTGATTTACTTGTTCATGCTTTTAACATTTCGATATTGTAGTCTGAATGTTTTCAAGTTTGTGCTTTTGACATTTCGATATTTTGTTGTAGACCATTTTAATCCATAATGCAATGGATGGGTGCAGCTAAAGAGGCAGGCTCTGGTCTGGCAATGAGAATGCAAGGCTGGCTGTGCCTTAAGGACTTTGCGGACCACTTGAAGTTGGCATCCATCAGGGAAACCTTTGAAGGCACCTCTTTATTGGACAGAAAGTGAAACAGAAGCTGCTACAGTGCGAGTAGGAGGGCAAATGCTCACATCTATTGGTGTGAAATTTTCCTCACCTCTAAGAATCTTTCAAAGGAATCAGAAAGTTGCAAAAAAACTTAAGGATGTCCTTCATGGATGCATCTGCAGTCATAACAAATGGGTTGTCCTGTCGTCAGGCAGCCCTTCGGTCGGCCGGATTCCAAAGTCCGGGTCCGGCTTCGGCTGATGTCGCGCTTCACCCAACGTCATCTCTGCTGGTCTTCGGGTATAAAGGCATCAGCCGACGCCATTTTCCCCAGTCTTTCTTGCCGCGTGGCGCCCGAAGCAGAAGCTGTTCGCAAGTGCCGGTCGGTCAGATACAGAGATTACTACTACCGAATACTACTTCGAAGACTTCTAGAAAGCTAAGTAGCCCCTTGAGGACTCTTTCTTGCCTCAGCCGATGTCAGAAAAAGTCAATAACTGTTTAACTTGTGGGAAACAAATACCTCATAAAGATTTCCACTCTTACTGTTTGCCTTGCTTAGGCCCAGACCACGGCGTAGCAGCCTGCTCGGCCTGTGCTTCCTTCAACCGACGAACGCTTAGGCGTCGGTCGGAGTTTGCTGAACAGTTTTTCGGCTCAGATTTTGCGTACATTATGCCGTCGGATCCTCCGACTACCCAAATTGTTAAAAAACGCAAAGAAAAAGACCGACACTCGCGGTCCGCGGTTTCGGCTGAAACCACGGTTAAGCAAGCCGCGAGTGTCTCGGTTTCGGCCGAAACCGAAAAAACTGGTCAATCTTCAGCCGAATCCATGACTACTACTGAGGCTCCTGCTACCTTACCTGAATCAGCCTCAGAAATTTTGCCTACAACTGTGGTTCCTACTGATCTCTCAGACACCATCCCCTTGGATATCTCTACCCCAGCACGTGGTGCTGCTAGGCCTCCTGCAGCCATGTCTATTAAGGCCTTTGCCAGGGCTAAAGCAGCCAAATCAGCTAAATCAGTGCCTGTTAAACCACCCTCACTCAGGCCCACTTCTAGTTCACAAATGCTTACTCTGGCAGAAGATTTAATATCCTTAATTAGGGGATCCCAATCTCACCCAGACAGGGCCTCTCAGCCACCAGAAAAGAGACCTAGAGCAGAGCCCCCCGAGCCTGTGTCCTCTGATGATTCTGCGGATGACTCAGACATTACAGAACAGCCAGAGGCTCCTTTTTTCAATTATGAAGATTCAGATGCTGAAGAATCCATTCCAGCTGCCTCTCCCCCAGAGGAATTCTCCTTTGGGGAAACCTTACATGCCATGAGAGAACAATTCCAATGGCAGGGACAAGATTTCTCAGATTCTAGAAAAAGGCTTAGGACTTTTCTGCACTTACCACAACATAGGCCCTTAGCTATACCTCCTGTTCTACCTGTTGTGGACGATGCATTTAATGATGTCTGCACTGCACCTGATTCTTTACCTCCAGCCCCTGCCAAACCAGATAGATTCTACAGGGTGCCAGACACTCATCATCACCTATACAAGGCCCCACTTGCAGACCCCGAAACTATATCCCAGGGGCCTAAGGCAGTAGCCTCGACCACAGCAAAAAACCCTATTCCCTCTGAAAGGGAATCCAGGTCCTTAGAGAGATGGGGGAAAAAGTCTACACCTCTGCTACTCTCTCAGCTAGAGCTTTAAACTGTCAGTTTCACATGATCCAATACCAAGAGTTTATGCTTGATCAGTTAATTAAAAAGCTGTCCTCTGGTGAATCTTTAGGTAAGAAATATGTATTAGAAATGGTGAATAACATCCAACAGGTTAGTAACCATTCTTTAAAATGTGGCTATGATGCACTGGAGGCTTCATTTAGATCAGCCATGACTGGCACAGTGATAAGAAGGCATGCATGGTTGAAAGAACAGGTCTTGCCGGATCATGTTAAAGCTAAGCTATTGGATGCTCCTATGGATAAGGCCAGTCTATTTGGGGAACCTGCCCAGCAGGTAATGAAGAAAATGGAAGAGAAGGCAAAATCTGTACAAACAGTTAAAGATTTCCTACAGGTTCAGCCCCAAGGTTTAGCAGGAACTGGCCTGCCAAAATTGGTCCTTTCCTGACTCCACAAGATCCCAAAGGGGCAGGAACAGACGCTCTAGGGGCAGAAATCAATCCAGAGGAGGTGCCTACAGAGGGCGACAGTGGCAAGGCAATAACCGAGGCACAGACACAACCACTGCCACTACAACAGGACAATCTCAGTGACTTGGCTCTATCTCCGCCTACCAGGGAGCAAATAGCAGCACCATTAGGCGGAAAGTTAGCCTTATTCTCGAAAAATTGGCACTATATTACAAAAGACAAGTGGATTTTGCAAACCATAGACCAAGGCTACCGGTTCCACTTCCACACTTTACCAGTAAAAAGAGGAATGCCAAACCTGCCCCAAATCAAAAATAGAAGCCCTGCACCAGATAGCGGAATTAATAAAGATGAGAGCTGTGGAAAGGGTGCCAATAACAGAACAGGGCAAAGGATTCTACTCCAGACTATTCCTAGTACCAAGAAAAGAAAAACTGGAGACCTATTCTCGACCTGTCCATCTTAAACACATACATCATTGTCCCAAAATTCAAAATGCTGACCCTACAGCAACTTCTTCCCATGCTGGGCAAGGAGTGTTGGCTGGTAACTCTAGATCTCAAGGAGGCATACCTGCACGTCCCCATTCGACCAACTTGCAGAAGATACCTCAGATTTCTTGCAGGATCAGAGCATTATCAATTCTCAGCATTGCCCTTTGGCTTATCTACTGCACCCAGAGTATTCACAAAATGCCTGGCATCAGTAATCGCTCACTGCAGACTACAGGGAATTCAAATTTATCCATACCTGGACGACTGCCTGTTACAAGTGGACAACAAAAGCAAGCTGACAACAGATTTACAAAGGGTCATTTACTTGCTACAAGCCCTGGGATACACAGTCAATTTTCAAAAGTCAAGGCTGATCCCATCCCAGACAAGGGCATTCTTGGGCGCGGAATTGGACACAGTAAAACAGATGGCATTCCTAACTGCAGAAAAACAAAAAGAACTCCCTCTTTACTTCTTAGCATTAACAAAGCAGAACAAACTAACAGCAAGAAAAGTTCTGCAGGCCTTGGGCTTCATGGCATCATGCATAATCTTGGTCCCACATGCCAGACTGCATATGAGAAAGTTACAGTGGTACCTAAAGAATTTATGGTCTCAACACAGGCACAGCTTAAACAGAAATACCACTAATCCCATGCTTAAAACAGGAGTTCCTCTGGTGGGCTCGGGCATGCCAGTCAAACCCAGGCTTACCCTTCCACAACTTTCGAGCAAACCAAACCATCACTACGGATGCCTCAGACCTAGGATGGGGGCACACATGCTGGACAAATGCGTACAAGGACTGTGGACTCAGGACCAGCTGCACCTGCACATAAACCAAAAAGAAATGCTGGCAGTAAAACTGGCAATCCTAAAATTCAGACCATTCCTCAAAGAAGGCCATTTGATGATAAGGACAGACAACACCACAGTCATGTGGTACATCAACAAACAGGGAGGCACTCATTCTTACCCCCTATGCAGAATGACTTTGGACCTTTGGAATCTGGCTCTCAGCTACAACATCCAGTTACAGGCAATATTTGTACCGGGAAAAGAGAACACCCTAGCAGACATTTTAAGCAGAACAACCTCGGATGCTCACGAATGGATGCTACACCCGGACATCTTCAAGGCCATCACAAAGAAATGGGGAATGCCACAGATAGATCTATTCGCTTCCCCACAAAATCACCAGCTCAAAAAATTCTGCACAAGGACATTCCACCCACTTGCATGGAAGGTGGACTCTCTATCCTTCAGCTGGAAAGGCCTGACAGCATATGCATTCCCACCTCTTCCCTTGATGCACAAGGTACTACTGAAAATCAAAGAGGAACGTCCAAGGATAATCCTGATAGCTCCGAACTGGCCAAGACAACACTGGTACCCATTGCTGAGGAGCATGTCTCGGGAGAAAATGTGGTCAATACCCCTGATGCCTCTGATGTTAACTCAGAACAACTACAACATCATACATCCAAACCTAAAAACCTTGCAACTGACTGCCTGGAACATCACATAGCAGTAACTAATCCAGACCTTTCACAAAGGGTTAAAGACATTATCCTTGAAGCCCGCAGACCTTCAACAAGAAGGAACTATGCAGGAAAATGGAAAAGGTTCGTCATTTGGAGTACTGAAAGAGGAAAAGATGTGTCGAACATAGATATTGCTAACATTCTGGAGTACTTGGCAGAGCTTCTACATACAGGCCTGTCCTATTCCTCCATCAAGATACATGCTTCAGCTATTTCAGCAGAATACAGCTTTGGTAGTCCTGTCTTTTCACATCCTCTACTTAGGCAGTTTCTCAGAGGGATCAAGAATGTAAAACCTCCTAGGAAACCACCATTACCAGCATGGGACTTGAATTTTGTACTAGAAAAGTTGACACTACCTCCGTTTGAACCAGCAGCAACAGCAGATCTACAACACCTGTCATGGAAAACTGCTTTCCTGCTGGCTATTACTTCAGCAGGGAGGGTCTCGGAACTACAGGCCTTAATGGCAGTGCAACCCTTCCTAATCTGCCATCAGGATAGGGTATCCGTGAGAACTAATCCTACATTTATGCCTAAGGTGGTATCCAGAGTGTCTTTAAACCAGGCAATGCACCTACCTACCTTCTTTCCCAATCCACAAAACAGAGGCGAAAGAATAATGCATACCTTGGATGTACATAGACAGTTACGCTACTACCTGGACAGAACCAAAGGTAACAGAAAAACTGACCAGCTCTTTGTAGCCTATGCAACAGGAAGGGAAGGAAAAGCAATTTCCAAACAGACAATCTCCAAATGGATAGGAAATTGCATAAGATTCTGTTACTCCTACCATGGAAAACCAATTCCACAGAACATAAGACCTCATCCTACAAGGGCTACAGCCACTACCACAGCTTTCTTAAGAGGAGTGGCAACCAAGGACATTATTGAGGCAGCTACTTGGACCTCCGTGCATACATTTGCCAAGCATTATAATTTACCTCTATATTCTAGATCCCGAGCAGGGTTTGCCACTGCTGTACTGCAAGGGATCCTGACTACACCATAATTATTATTCCTCCTCCCCTAGTTTGGCTATGGTATTCTACCCATTTGTTATGACTGCAGATGCATCCATGAAGGACATAGTACAGTTTTGTACCTACCATAAATGTAGATGTCCGAACTGGATAGCATCTGCAGTCAGGATTACCCTCCCTCCTTCCCCTCTGCGGTACTCCTAGGGTACTTACCCTCCTAATAGCTAGCTGGGGGGGGGGAGTCTCTTATGGTGTATTTGTTTGTATATATGTACATACATGTTTATTTTTAGTGTTTGCCTTCTACTATTTTGGAAACATTGGCATTTATCCAAAATTTAGCTTTCCAAGAGGGCAATTGGCATCTGGGGCAAGAAACACTGAGGAAAATGGCGTCGGCTGATGCCTTTATACCCGAAGACCAGCAGAGATGACGTCGGGTGAAGCGCGACATCAGCCGAAGCCGGACCCGGACTTTGGAATCCAGCCGACCGAAGGGCTGCCTGACGACAGGACAACCCATTTGTTATGACTGCAGATGCTATCCAGTTCGGACATCTACATTTATGGTAGGTACAAAACTGTACTTTCCATATATCCCCATAGACTAGAATAAGGAGCAATATGATAGGAGCTCCAGTAGTGGGGGGACTTTTAATCTAGTAGCCAACCAAGTAGCAGTGATGGCCCAAACTGTCAGGGCTTTATGCAAATATTGCTCCCACATTAATGGTCTGTCATCAGCTTACCACATATTTCAGAGATGTCATAGACCTTGCTGCATTCTCTTTATTTCATCATCCAACATCAGATGCCAAAAATCTTTCAACATCGTCCCTCAAGAAGGACGGTCAACAAGAAATGCATTCCCCCAAGTCTCCTGTATGCATCCCCCCCGATGTCTTTCCATATCACTGTTGCAGTATTCTTTACAATAGGGATCCCCTGCCAAGAGCAGCCCAATGTCTGGCCAGTATACCAAAGCCTTTAGGTTGTAATAGGGATGCTGTTTGTCACATGTATGCTCCCCGCACATGGTGTAGGGCATGAAAGTGACATACGGACGTACCATCCTCAGAACTTATTTGCCACCAGTCTAAATACCACGTTTGATATGTTGGTCAGAATGCTCGTTCATCTGCTGGGTTATCAAGCTGATTTTCATATAAGTGCCCTGTTTTGTTTTTTTCTTCTTATCTCCTTTTATTTTATGGTTGTTGGTTTAATGTTAATGGAGAGGTTGGGTAAGAAAGTGTAAAATTCTACTACCTTGGCCTTTAGAGCTGTAAATTACCAGACCCACATGACCAGGTATATTTTAACGCTTTTCTCTCTCAGGCCTGTCAGTTTATTTCATATCTTCCTGATTCTAAGCTGTCCAGTATCTGGTGACCCTTCAGGCAGTTTACATTTATTTATTTATTTATTTTACATTTGTTAACTGGGAAATTCCGACTGGACCAGGTCCATTTTCAGCGGAGGCCCGGGGAGAAAAGCTCCAACATCAAGTTATACAAATACAGTACATCCAGCATAATTCCCTCAGATTAGAACATTGTGGCAGTTTCCCTGAGCAGGTCCGTAACACATACTCACGAGTGGACGCTTCACAGAGCTATGTTTCTGGACATTGTCCCCCAGTGGAGTACTCCTCAAGTAGATCTTTTTGCCCCCCTCTGAACAGACAACTTCCTGTCTTTTGCACCAGAGTCCCAGGTTCTCTGGCCTGGAAGGTGGACACCATCTCTTTTTCTTTGAAGGGGATGTTTGTTTATGCCTTCCCTCCCCTTCCTCTCATACCGAGGGTCCTGTTCAAGATAGTACAGGATGCTCCCAAAATCTTGTTGGTGACTCCCTTTTGGCCCAGACAGTATTGGTTCCATCTTCTTCCGTCTGCATTTAGCCAAGGGCAGTCATCACAAGTTACCTCACAGGATTGATCTAATCACAAAAGGCAAGGCATCTTTCATACATCCCCGCCTGTCTACTCTTCAACTGACATTGTGGATGATAGGGTTTTGATCTCTTGTAGGCACCTTTTTTTCCTAAGGATGTTTTTTCGGGTCCTGCAGGAAGCCAGGAAACCCACTACCAGAAAATCTTATTTATCCAAATAAGAGATTTTTTATCTGATGTCTTTCTCGTAACTTGAATCAATTTACTATGGAAGTTCCTTTTGTTCTTTACTATTTGTATGAATTGCTCAGTAAAGCCCACCTATCAGCTATTTCTGCTTGTCTGCCTTTGACCCCCCCCCCTTTGGCTTCTAGATTTGAGTTCAAACAATTTCTTAAAGTCGTCCTTCACATTAGGCCTCCCAGGAAGCCTATTCCTCCTTCCTGGCACCTTAATTTTGTTTTAGAAAAATCGACACAGGCTTCTTTTCAAGTCTGCTGCTTCATCTTCCTTACAGTATTGTTCTTGTAAGAATGTTCTTCTTTTGGACCTTATTTCAGCCAGATGGGTGTCTGAGCTGCAAGCCCTTATGGCTGTTCTTTCTTTTATGTTTTTTTCATAAGGACGGGGTGTCTCTCCATGCTAATCCTACTTTTATGCCCTAGGTGGTTAATGAGTTGTCTTTTAATCAGTCTTTTCATTTGCCCATCTTTTTCCCTTCTCCATAATCTGCTAATGAGAAGGTTCTTCACACCTTGGATGTGCATAGACAACTCGGATATTATTTACATAAAACTAAAACCATTTGTATATCTGCGCAGCTTTTTGTTTCATTTCATTCTAGGTGTTTAGGTTTGGCCATTTCCAAGCCAACCATTTCTTCCTGGATTTCTACAGCCATTTTCTTTTGTTATTCCTTTTATGGGAAAAGCCTTTCTTCTTCTGTTAAGTTTCATTCTGCCAGGGCTGTGGCTTCTCCTGGTGCTTTTTTCAAAGGTTTGGATGCTAATTTTATTCATGAGGCAGCTACTTGGACTTCTCTGCATACTTTTACCAAGCAATATAAGTTGGATGTTATTTCTAGGGATAGAGCCAGTTTTGCCATGGCTATTTTACATGGTTTTCTTGAGGGCTGTGCTGGTCCTTCCTGATTCCAACTTTCTTCCTGACCTTTTGTACTCTCTCTATTGTAAGGAATACTGCAGCAGTGATATGGAAGGACAAAGTACAGTTGTGTAAAATCTTATCATAACAGTAGGTGTCCTTCTCATCACTGTTGCAATATTCACTCCTTCCCTCGTCCTCCAGTACTTTTCTTTTTCTGGATGCACTTGTTACCTGTTTGTCTCCGTAGACTATCGTTCCTGCTGGGGCTTTTCATTTCTGAAGATGATATGTCCATATGTCACCTTTATGCCCTACACCATATGCAGGGAGCATATGTGTGACGTGGAGTAGCGTCCCTATTATATCCTAAAGCTTTGGTGTACTGGCCGGACGTCAAGCTTCCCTTGGCAGGGGATCCATATTGTAAAGAATACTACAGCAGTGAAGAGAAGGAATCTGCTGTTATGGTAAGATTTTACACAACTGTACTTTCCCTGAGATAACCAGGTTACTTCAGAAACTTGGTATGCTAAGCAAAAGTCATTCTCATAGCCCTGTTCTGGCCTCGCCAAGTATGGTTTATTTTGCTGTGGTCTCATTTTAAAAGAAAACCCTTTCTTCATTTGCTGTACCCTCATCTGCTATATTATGTGTCCAGGGTGCATCACCCAGACATAAGCTGCCATAACCACATGTTTTTTTTCTTTTCCCATGATGGTTAGAGATCGATTGTTCCCCAGTGAGGAGTTGCTTCTTTGATTATGGCATTACAGAGGCCCTCTACAAGGAGAATGTACAACTGAAAATGGAAAAAATACCATTCTTGGCCTTGAAACAGAACTTAGACCCTATATCAATACCTCTGACCACTGTGCTCACCTTTCTAACAGACCTGTTTAGGAAGGTTGTCAGCTATTTGTTGATTAAAGTACACTTGGCAGCCATTTCTTCCTTTCTTGCAGGCTTGTCCACATCCTCTTTGGCATCTCATCAGGCATGTAAAATATTTTGAAGGCAATTTTTCACTTCATACCTCCCTAACTAGACCTGTTTCCCCCATGGAACTTAAAATTCATTTTAGAGTATTTAACCAAACTACCCTTCAAGCCTGAAGTCTCCATACCTATTAAATTTCTAACTTAGGCTGTCCTGCTGGTAGCTATTACTTTTAATTGAAGAGTTTCTGATATTCATACCTTATCCTCAAATTACCCGTGCATTGTTGTTCATCTGGATAGGGTCACACTAAGGGCTAATCTGTCCTTATACTGAAAGTGGCTAAAAAGACCATGCTCAACCAATCGTTTAATTTGCCAGTTTTCTTTCCTAACTGCACTAACAAAGGAGAATATCACTTTCATTGTTTGAAAATCCTTGCTTCTTTGTGATAGGATTTGTTGGATGTTGGCTAAAAGAAGGAAGTGTGATTGTGGTAGGTAGATTCCTTTATAAGGACTTGTACTCACAGTGCTTGTTTTGTCTTGGGGCAGAACACAACTATAAAAATTGTCAGATTTGTCAGTTATTTGTTTCAAAAACCCTATGCACATGCCTGTCTTCACCAAACAGTTATTTAGATTCCTGGTGCTGGAAGTGCCCTGCCCATTCCAAAATGGTGGAACCCTTGGCACACAGTGTCTTGCTAGCACCTGTAAAGAAATTCAGAAGACCTAAGCCTGAGCAATTGTCTGCTAAGTTGGATTTGGAGGTACTTGTTCATGTGTTGCAGGATACCACTGTGCACCCAATTATTTTTAAAACTCCTGCTACCACAACCCTGCCCGAGGCCAGTATGGCATTTGACTCATGCATGTCTGATGAGACTGTTCATGCAGATACAGTTGAAAAGGGGGAACTAAAGGTTATTACTTCAGAGGGGATTGGAAGGCATACCTCAAATCCTGGTTAAGGAAGAGGTGCCTGGATCCTTAATTGAGGTCCTTCAGGGTTTGAGCCGCCTCACTTTCTGAAAGCAGAAGTCACACCTAAGACAAAGAAACAAAAGCCAAAGAATGTTTCTCCTTTTCAACCACCTCAAGAAAAGGGATGGATTTAATTTTCAAAGAGCGCATACAAGGCCATTTTATCTTTCAAGCCTCCTTCCTTTCTTCTCGTCTTGCCATCCCATCTCAGAAGAGACCACATGAATCTTCTGAGAAAGAGGAGGAAGATTCTGATGTATATGAGCATGTTTTAGCTTATTCATCTCAGATCCATTCACCAGGCCAAAATGAATCTGATGATGAGGCTACCCTGTGCCCTAAATCTCCTGTGCATGAAATTTCCTTTGGAGAAGCCATCACAAAAATGATGCAGCATTTTAAATGGCAATCTAGATAATTTTCTGATGTGCAGAAGAGGTGCTGTAACTTACTAGAAATAGAATCCCTTAAGCCAGCCCCTGTTCCTTCAGTCTTGGAGGCATTCATTCATCCATCCACTGGCATCCAATTCTTCCTTTCCTGATTTCCAGATGTTGGTCTCTTAAGAGGCCTGTTTGGTTTTATGAAGTTCCAGAGGACCTAAAATTTCTCTACAAAAATCTTTTGGCAGATGCTTCTGATTTTTTTTTTTTTTTTTTTGCCGCTGCTAATGTTTTACCTTTAGACAGAGACAGTAGGGTCATGGACAGATATGGAAAGAAGGTTACACTTTTGCCACTCTGGCTGTCAGGGCCTTGAAATTATCAGAGTCAGTTGACTAAATGCATATCGTCTATCCTGGGTGAATTGAACAAGACTTTGACTAACCTTAAGGTCTTTGAAAATAAGCTGCAGGCTATTTCTTTTTTTATTTTTCCAACAAACATCTTTATTAAATTATCATGTATGACACAGGCAGTCTTACATTTATATAAATAAAAAACAAACAAAATAACACCACTTTAGACATTATACATCACAGACACCATTGAAACAACTGTAGTTGCAAACATTACATATCACTTATATATCCAGTCATAGTTATGCATTATATGGCTCATTCAAATCCTGACTCTTAAACCTCTTTCCTTCTCTGCATGTATTGTTCCCACAATTCCCATTTTTTCCTTGTAGTTTGCTCCTTCCCTTTTCTAAAGATCCCACTTCCAGGTGTTTATCTCTGTTGTTATATTCACTGCTTCTGGTAAAGTTGGTCCAGACTTTGATTTCCATTTTCTAGTAATTGCTTTTTTGGCAGCCACCATAATTAGACTCAGCAAGGCTTTACTATGTCTAGGCAATGCCGATTTTGTATCATAGCTAAAAAAAAATCATCTCCCCATTCAATCCAATCCGCTCACCCAGCATCTCTGAAAGAGCAGTCTACAGGGAATCCGTAAAGTCTACCAGCTCATTATACTCCCAAAAAATATGTTCCCAGACACCTTTTTCTTGCCCATCACACGTCCAGCATTTACTATTCACCTGGGAAAAAATTATTTGCAGTCTACATGGGTATGTACACTTCCAGGCAAAGCTCCCAAATCTTCTAGACTTTGTTGCATATTTGCGAGATGTACATATATCCACCATTGTTTTTTTGTGAATTGCTTATCCAGTCTGTCTTCCCAATCCTTTCTAAGCTCCTCTCATTGATTCTTATAATTATCATGCAGTATTTTATATGCTTTACTAATTATTCCTTTTTTAATAGTAGCTTCTGTTCTAGATTCTATTAAAAGCTGTACCAGTGCTGGTCTTTCGTTTAGGACCCCCTGTTTCTTTCTGTTTGCTTATACTCTGATATCAGTCCTTGATAAGGTAAGTTAATCTCTCACCAGCAGTCCAAATAAATTCTTGACCTCTTTCCATTCTTTTATCTTTCCCTTTTTAGTTATTTGCTCCCAATACCTTGGTTCCTATGCCATTTTTTATCCAATAAATTCTAGCCCCTCTTGCCTATTATCTGTATCCCTAACCACAGTCATCCCTATCTCCAAAATCTGTTTTCTCCATTCTCATGCAGGTTTAGTTCTTAGAATGCTCACTGCTATTTTATGAATATAATACTCTGTATGATTTTTTTTTTTTGCTCTCCTTAAGAGTCTGTATCCAAAATGCCAATCTATCCTTATTTCTTGAGCCTCTTCCCTGTATCGTTGTCATTCTTTTCCACTTTGTAATGTAGTTTTTGGCTTGTGCTGTGTATAAGAGCCTTAACTGTGTTACCCTCAAATAGGGCAATCCTAGTCTGCCCTGCTCTACTGGAAGAATCATCTTTTCCCACTTGACCCTTGATGTCTTTTTCCTATAGGCCTTTATATTTAGCATAGTTTAAATAGTAGTTTGTGTGCTTTGGATCAGTTACTTTTTTGTCAACATTTTTTTTATATATTTAGCTATTTAGAGTGCTTTAGATAACTAGTTAAAGTGTATGTGTGTTTAAGAGTGACACTTCACAGCATATTTAGCCCATAGTTTTTGCCAGGGCTTATTTAAATAGTTTTTGGGTGTGTTTTAGTTATACTGTAGTAGTTTTTTCTCTTAATACTGTGTAGTTCATTATGGCTGACCCAGGATAGGGATAAACATCCTAAGTCAGGTTTCAAAAAATGTCGAAAATGTGGACAGAAAATGTCTGTTACAGATAGCCATGTCAGTTGTGTATATTGTTTGGGAGCCTTGCACCTTCAGGAAAGCTGCTCCATCTGTCATTCCTTCTCTTCCAGAGTTCGTCAGGAGCGAAAGAGAAAGTTAATAGAGGACTTCTCAAACCGTCCTTTCAGGAAGCTTTGAGTGACCAAGACAGGTGTAGTAAATCTTCAAAGTCTTCTAAAGCTTCTACTTCTTCAGAAGTAAAAAAAAATTAAAAAAAACATCGACATTGGCTTCACAGCCCTCAGAGCTGAGCGTCTTGTCTTTTCGGAGCAGGTCCCCAGTCCTGGAACTGGTATCTGAGGTACCTAAATCACCAGTCTTTCAATCAGTGCCTCCATCCATCCATTCATCTCGGTCCTCGATCAGCCTTTCCGATTTGGATGTGAATCATGTGGTGCAGAAGTTGTTACAGGCACTGGCATTTGCAAAATTTTTATTGGCTCCGACCCAAGCAATTTCAGAACCAAAGACTATATTGCCATCAACTTAATTTCCTCCTCTGAGCCATACCTGTCCTTCAGAGCTGGAGGAGTCCGACTTGATGATCATTGAGCCTTTGGAGCCGATGTCTGTTCCAGTGTCATTGGTTCCATTTACTCGGATATCCTTTGCGCCAATCGAGGAGTCTAGGAGCCGACATTCTCCGGTCGGGTCCGGGGAGGATAGTTGGACTGACTTGTCAGTTCCGACTTTGCCTGTCAGGGCTTCAGCTCAGATGAGCTCAGCTCCTACCTCTGGTTTGAAGCCCACTGTCCCGGTGCTGGGTGGATGGATGGTTCCCTTGGATCCATCAGTCCATTCTCACTGGAGCACAGGTGCCTTCAAAGCCAGGAAGAGTGTTGTGTCTCCTAAGACATCTGTGACTTCAGGTCCAGCTACCTCCTCCCCAAAAGCACATGTGTCCACTTCTGCTTCACATATCCTTTCTAAGCGTAGAGACCCAGAGCCTCAGGAAGCCACATTGGGTGGCCCCTGCTCTTTCGAGACCTTACCAGAAGTTCCCACTGATGAGGTTCCCAGGAAGAGAGTCTGTAAGAGGAAGCACTTAGACTCCCCACAGGAGTCTCTCACATCCGATACCGACTTGGATGAATCAGAGGGGTCCCCACGGTCCCCCTCTGAGGATATCTCATTTACTGAGATATTAGAAATTCTTAGGCAGAGGGGTGACTGGCAGCCCGCCAACCCTATTGAAGATGAATCAATTCTCCTGAAGGCTTTCGGGTCTCAACCCTCCACCTGTTGGGTGTTCCATCCTTCAATGAGCTCATGGAGCTGGTCTCACGAAGGGCATGGGAGTCTCCAGACACCATGGAGCCTGTCCCCAGGAGGCCTAATAAATTTATTTCTGTCCCCCAGGAAAAGTCTTTTCTTACCAAGGGAGTGCCAATTGGTGCCATGGTGGTGGCGGCAGCCACCAAAAAGGAAATGTCGGAAACTTCTTCCTCTATCCATCCTCCTAACAGTGATTCTAGGATCATGGATAGATAGGGGAAGCGCACGTACAGTTCAGCGAATTTTGCCTTGTGTTCGCTGAACTATCTCACTCATTTTACGAGACTACAAAGAGATCTCCTAAAAGAGCTTGGAGATAATCTTCAGGGTACAGTAGCTGCAGGAGCTTCAGACAAAGTTGCCTCCCAACTTGCTACCCTCAATTCCATAGTGAACTTATCCATGCGCCTCATTTCATATGCAGCTGATGGAACGAGTTGGGCAGCAGGTACAGGAATTGCTCTTAGGAGAAACTCTTGGATGTACTTGTGTTCCTTTTCGAAGCCCTTTAAGTCATCCTTTGTCAACACCCCTTTTGGTGGCTCGTCCCTTTTCGTGCAGACTCTGTCTGCCATCGGAGTCTGTTTTTCCACCCCTACCAGACCCAACCCCAAGGGTCAAAGGGGAGGAAAGGTGTGGTTCCGAAAAGCCCAAGGAGCCTTTCAGGACACATGTGGTGAACCCCCCTCCAAGGGCAGAGGAGGGGGCAATAATGGAAGATGCCGCCCATGCAGCAGAGGGGGTCCGCAAAACCAGGGCGACTGAGAACAGTTCTTTAGGAAGCCCTACCAGCACTCTTGAAAGGAAGCCCAACTGTCCTACTCTGGAGGCAGTTGGGGGTCGCTTATCTTTGTATCCAGACGCCTGGCTCAAAATAGCAAATGACAACTGGGTACAAAGTGTTGGTTTCCAGAGGATATTTCATTCCTTTCGCCACCCCCCCCCCCTCCATTGACAACAAAAATCCCAGACATTCCACCCAGTTACAGGGAACAGGCAAAATTAGAGGTCCAAACGTTGCTAAGAAAAAGAGTCATCCACACATTCCCAGCAGACCAGATAGGATCCGGAACTTACTCAAGATTCTTTTTAGTTACAAAAAAGACAGGGGACTGGAGACCTATTTTGGACCTCAGCAGACTAAACAGGTCTGTCAAGAAAGAGAAGTTCCAGATGGTCACGCTTCAGTCGATATTTCCCTTCTTAGCGAAAGACAATTGGATGTGCTCGATATATCTCCAGGATGCTTACTACCATATAAAAATGGCCAGACCATCCAGGGATCACCTGTGCTTCCGGGTGGGAGCCAGTCATTACCAGTTTCCAGCCTTGCCCTTTGGTCTCACTACAGCCCCCAGAGTGTTCACCAAATGTCTGGCAGTGGTCAAGGCTCACCTGAGACGTTTAGGATTCCAGGTGTTTCTGTACCTAGACAATTGGCTCCTCACCACCACTACCAGGCATCAGCTTATACAAGCCAGGAACACCACTCTTTCTCTCTGCAGTCATCTGGGTATTACAGTAAATTCAGAAAAATCTGCCTTGTTGCCATCGCAACATATCATTTTATTGGAGAAAAATTGGACACCACCACTTTGAGACTTCCAGCAGAAAGAGTCTTACTACTCCGTCAGCAGGTTTACAATATCGTATCCAAAGACAAGGCTCCAGCATCAGAAGTACTAAAATTGTTAGGCATGATGGCAGCTGCAATATTAGCGATACCGTTGGGTCGCATTCACTTGCGGATTCTGCAATGGCTGTTATTCACTCAATGGTCTTACCAAGAGCTCCCAGTGTCTCATCTCATAATGATCACAAACACATGCAAAAAGGATCTTCATTGTTGGTCGACTTCTCTTCATGTAACGATAGATCATCCTTTTGTTCTACCCCCACCAGTGGCCACAGTGACCACGGACGCTTCCCTGATGGGGTGTGGGGGCATTTTCAGGGAAGAACAGCCAAGGCACATGGACTGAACAGGAGACACATCTGCATATCAGTGTCCTGGAGATGAGAGCAGTGCTTTTAGTGTTGCAGTACTTCCAGGATTCTCTTCCTCTGGGAACAATTGCGATTTGGGCGGATAACATGTCAGTGGTCTGGTACCTGAACAAACAAGGAGAAATCAGGTCCTAACCCCTTTGTTGTGAGGCCCTAAGAGTATCGCAATGGGCTACATCCACCCAGAACTTTCTGTTAGCAATGCACATCCTGGGGAAATCCAACGTAATAGCAGACAAACTGAGCAGGGCAATCTTGTTGCTTCATGAGTGGTCCCTCAAGAAAGAAATAGCGGAGAGAATTTTACGCGGATGGGGCCAGGCTTGCTGCGAACGTTTTGCCAACCACATGAACACGAAATGCAGAAGCTACTTTGCCCTGATTTCCCCCTTCAGGAGAAGCCCCAAGGGATGCACTCGTACACAATTTGCGTCCGAGTCTCCTCTATGCATTCCCACCAATTCCCTTGATACCCAAAGTATTGCAGAAAGCAAAAGCCCTGGGAAGGACCATCATTCTAATAACCCCTCATTGGCCTTGTCAGATTTGGTTCCCCTTCCTTTGACTTCATCAATTGGAAGACCCTTGGATTGTGGACCCAGTTCCAGATGATCTGACGCATTCGTTGGGGGATCTTCATCCCTCTCTTTAGTCTCTGAAATTGACAGCTTGGCTGCTCTAATTCCCAACATAGCCAGGTTCCATAACCTCTCAAATGAAATGCAGCAGATTCTGATATCTTCTCATAAATCCTCTACTAGGAAGCTATATCTTAGCAAATAGAAAAGGTTTTCTATATGGGCCTCTCAAAATAACTAATCCCTACCAAGCCCCTATTACCTCCATATTAGAGTTCTTGACTATGCTTTTCAATAAAGGAGCTGCAGCAGCAACAGTGCGGGTTCAACTTACTGCTATCTCTAATTTTCACCTTGGATTGAACATAATGTCACACAAACTATCCAAAGCCTTTCTCTAAGGGACTTTTCATCTCAGACCACCTGTGAAATCCCCTTATAACCCATGGAATCTACATTTTATGCTTTCACGCATTATTCTCCCACCTTTTGAACCAGCTTCCTCATGCGATTTGAAATATTTGTCATGGAAGACTATCTTTTTTAGCACTTCTGCCCATAGAGTGTCAGAGCTTCAGGCCTTGTCCATAAAGCCTCATTTGATTTTCCATGCTGACAGAGTCTCCCTGCAAACAAATCCTTCATTCTTGCCCAAAGTTTCTACTGAAACTAACCTTAACCAGATTATAGATTTAACAGTGTTCTTTCCCAAACACACCAACAACTTAGAGTATATACTGCACAAGCTTGATATTCATAGACAGCTTTACTTGGATAGAACAAAAGAGTTCAGAAAATCAGAACAGCTTTTCGTTTCCTCTTCAGATTCCAGAAAAGGTATGCCAGTCGCAAAAACAACACTGTCTAAATGGTTATCACATTTGCTTATTCAGCTGCTAATATGCCCTTACAACACAAAATTAAGGCTCATTCTACCAGAGCAGTGTCCACATCTTTTGCCTTTTCTGCTAGGCTTCCTATAGGCAACATTTGTGCAGCAGCCACTTGGTCAAAACCTCATATCTTTATCACTCATTACAAAGTTGACAAGGCCTCCAGGGACAGGGCCTCCTTTGGATCTACTGTCCTAAAAAACATACTCCCGTGAGTCACCCGAGTAATATGGTGCTTGGGATGCTACCCATCTGTAAGAGTGAATGGTGAGATAGAACAACTTCACATAAAGAAGTTATGTACTCACCATAACGTTCCATGTGAGTTGTTCATCTCGCCTTCATTCTTACCTCCCACCCTCCTACCCCCTCCAGGGTTTTTCAAAGACCGAGATACTAGATTTTTCCTGATTCCTCAATGTTTCTATGGCTTTCTCCTAAAGAGTGATAGAATGGCACATGGTATTATTATACGCAGCAAACAAGATCTGAGGTAGCTCCAGGTGCATTATGGGATAGGGACTTGGCCTCACGCTGTCTGAAGACCTCGAGCTTTGTAGTAGGCCAAATCGGAGCCGAGGATCGGCTCCGAACCCATCTGTACGAATGAAGGCATGAAGAACATCTCACATGGAACGTTATGGTGAGTACATAACTTCTTTTTTATCATGTCGCCATAAATATGGCTATTGTTGGACTAATTCTAGTGTGGGTATATAATTTACCACTATTGCCTTTGTTTTAACTTCATTAATTTTTTATCCCGAGAAGATTTGAAACCATCTTAAAATGTTCCACAACACTCTAATGTTCTTTTTCTGGTTTTGTCATGTATAAACTAATATAATTTGGAAATAGAGTCAGCTTTTCCTGACTACCATATCAATTATATCCTTGAATTTCTGATTCCCTTATTTTCTTGTTAGTGGTTCTCAATATAATTTTCATTGCATTGCCTATATTTCTCAAAACTGTACAAGAAGAAAGAGGGGGGGGGGGGACACCACCACCTGTTACAATCCCCATTACACTTAAAAGTAGCATGCAAAGAAAACCATGTACCACAAATACGGTACTATTAAGAAAAATGAAGTGTTTTCTTTACTTACAGTTAGCTTTCTCCCCTTTCTTCCCCTCCCCAAAGCATTTTTCTGAACATTAATGACATGAAGTAGGGCATATACTTTAGAGTTCCCACAAATCCAGCAAATTTTGAAAAAGTCCAATATTTCCAGATTTTCTTGTCCTGTCGTATTTCACAAATATGATTACTGCATTGTAATCCCACATTGTTACTGGTTTTATTACAGTTCTTCTCCATTGCCCAGATCCTGTCTCTGCTTCATTTCCAATGTACTCTCGATTCTTC
This sequence comes from Protopterus annectens, assembly GCF_019279795.1. NCBI lineage: Eukaryota > Metazoa > Chordata > Ceratodontiformes > Protopteridae > Protopterus > Protopterus annectens. Next base: position 537,346,273 of record NC_056741.1, read on the forward strand.
TAGTCAACTCTCATGCTCCCTTCCTTCTCTCCAACATTTTCCGTTGCAGTACTGGCAAAGGTTTCACAGGTACAATCTCTCTGTGGTCTTTATTACCATAGGAACAAGAAGCAGAATTTCCTTCTGTTTCACAGCTCACTTTTTGTTGGACAAACTTTTGTATTTCCTCCTTAGCATGCACTTCATTAAAAAATTGTTTTGTCCCTCCAGGGAAGAATACCTCAAAGACAGCTGGATACAGCAATTTGAATCTCACACCTGTCTCTCGACATTCTCTGAATAGTGGAATGAATTTACTTCTCTTTTGCCTGGTGTACAATGAGCAGTCATCCTCCACAAACACTCGGCTTTCTCTTACTTTTAATATTTTGTCCTTCTGCGATAGTTTTGTCCGAATCAACTCCTTCTGCTGGTAAGATTGCATTTTACTATTAAAGGTTTAGGTTGCTTTCTTATAGCTAGGTTTGGAGCATACTCACGATGTGCCCTTTCATTTAACAACTCCTGTTGTGGAATACCAGTCCAGCTGCTTATTTGTGCTTTCATAAAATTAATGCAGTCTTTTCCTTCCAGCTTCTGTGGTATAGCTGAAAATCTCAGGTTTTCCCTACGTGCTCCGTCTTCTAATATTATTTTTGAAACATCTTTTCCTGAGTAGTCTCATATTCAGCCAGCCTTTTCTTCATTTTGACCTCTGATTTTTGCAGCTTTGTCATCTCATCTCAATATATGTTTAAAGCTTCTTCCAGCCTTTTGTTGTTTGTGTTGATGTATACTCCATCAGTGTTTTATTTTAACCAGGTCTGTATGCAGTTGTCTTGTATCTTCCTCTAGGTTATTGGAAATCATGTCTAAAGGTTGCACTGATTTTGCTGAACAGCTGCAGAACTTTTCCCAGTCAAGTTTTCTTCCCCACTTTTTGTAGCTGTTTTCTTTCCAGGTCTTCTGTATTTCTTTATTCCTGGCATGTAGGCAGTACACTTACTAGCCAGTTACTGAAATGTACCCCTAAAAATACAAGACTACTGGCCTTCTCTGCTGAGTTTCTTGTTTTCACACTGGGAGGGCTAGAAACAAGCTGTTACTCAGTATGCAGCCATCTTGGAAGTCGACTCGCAGCAGGCTGTATCTGTGGTTGCTCAGGCTACTCAGGTGGCCAGACATACCCTTAAATGCAGTTATGATGTTCTGGAAGCTATTTCCAGGGCAGCTGTTATTTGGATCAGTCATCAGAAGATTTACTTGACTTTATTCACAGTCTCTTTCTGAGGATATTAAAGCTAAGTTTTTGGACTCCCCTCTGCATACGGATTTTCTTTTTGGATAACGTGCAGCAGAATTCTTCAAATCTTTTCAAAAGAAAGGTAAAATCATGCAGGTTTTAAGCAAATATTTCTCAATCCAGTCCTTAGATACCAGAGGAATTACCCAGCTAATTCTACTTCCTTTTTCTGTAGGGATCAAATATCTGCTGAGTAGGGCATGAAGATGTCTAGAAAAAGATTTCAGGATAAGTCTATAAGGGATTTTGTGTCTGCAAAACTTCTTTTGTTGACAAGTCAGCCTGATTATTTTCTGCCACCTCCTCAGTTCACTCAGAAAGACAAACCTCCCCTTCCCAGCTTGACATATTTTCACTTCAGACAAATAGGTCCTGTCCATCATTCTTCAAGGCTACAAAATGACTTTGAGGGAAATACCAGCCATTAGAGGCATTCCTTCCCCCTCCTTCCAACCAGTTATAAATTATACCCCCCTTTTGGAGGGGTCTCCTTGACCAAGGTACTATAGAAGCTCGCACCTTCTCAAAATCTAAGCAAAGGCTTTTATTCCAGACATTTCTTGGTACCCACGAAAGGAACTTGGAAACTCTTTCTAAACTTGCCTCATCTTAATACTTTTCTGAAGGTTACCTTCTTTCAAAATACTTTCCCTTCAGACTCTTCTTTCGTCCATCTTGCCCTATTCTTTTCTGGTTTCCCTGGATCTGAAGGATACTTACCTTCATATTCCCATTCACCCTTCTAACAAGAAATTTGTCAGGTTTTGGGTTTGTTCATCACACTTTCAGTTCTCTGCTTTACTCCTTGGGTTATCTACAGCCCCCACTTTTTTTTACAAACTGTCTAGCTTCAGCTGTTGCCTTTTGCAGTAGTCAGGGAATCCAGATAATCTAATACCTAGGCAAGCTTCTTATCCTGGCAACCTCTCAGGAAACCCTTTTAATACATCTCAACTATACTATATCCCTTCTGCTGAGGCTGGGCTTTATCATCATTGTGAAAAAGTCTGCTTTGACTTTCACCCAGGATCTTGTTTTTCTGGGTTGCAGGCTGGACACTCATCTAATGATGGCTTTTCTCCAACAAGAAAAGTTCAGACTCTCTCCATGAATTTTCCGTCCTTCTTTCCTCTTTAATCATGTCCTGCATGGGAAATTCTAAGGGCTCTGGGGTACAAGGCAGCAAACATTCCCATGGTTGCCTTTGCCAAACGTCACATGAGAAAGATCCAATGTTATCTAAAATCTCTCTGGTCTCAACATTGTCACTCATTCGATGCTCATATTCCATTCTTGCCTTTTCTGAAAAAAAAGATTTAGAATGGTGGAGGTCCAGTTTAATCCAAGTCTGCTATTCAAGCCAACTGTTCCTCTCAGGAACTTTACACAAGTTACATCAGATGTAGCTTGGGGAGCGTGGACAGGATCCTTAGCAGTTCAGGGTCAGTAGACTGTCAAACAAAGGGGAGCATATCAGTGTGAAAGAGATAAAGGCACTCATTCATGCTTTACATTTTTTTCTCACAAGTGGCATCCAGGAACCCTCAGAATTTTCGCAGACAACTCAACAGTCATATGATATATAAACAAGCAGGAGGACAAAGTCTTGCCAACAGTGCTGGCAGTGTTTTGGCTAGGCACTAAGCTATAAAAGTGTATCTGTCCCTAAAAGTAGTTTACTTTCCATCCCTGGACAATATTCTTGCAGATTCCCTAAGCAGGCCCATGGAAGGCCTTCATGAACAGATGCTAAACAGGTAGGTATTCCTGAACATAATCCACAAATGGGGTATTTCTTAAGTAGATATATTTGCCTACACTCACAATATAGAGCTTAGGCTCTAATGCTTCAGGATTCATTGTCCCAAGGCCTGAAGGATGGATGCCAGGTCTTTTCCTTGGGGGGGGGGGGTTATTTTACGCCTTCTGTCCACTTCCCTGAATTCCAAAGGTTCTGTTAAACATGAATTTTTGGAACTCAGATGGCAGTTAAAATGTAATGCTTCTTGTTTTCCTGGGATTAATGATGTTATTTCCATTGCTAGTTTACTGAAACTCAAATCTATGTATGCTATCTGAATTTACATATGCTATTTAATCTGTTCCCTTTTTACATGTGTTCTTCATTATTTTAAGGTTTATTCATTATATGTATTGTTATTACATATTATACATCAATTTGTACATATATATATATATATATATATTTCTTTTTTTTAAATACATATATTTTGTACATTTTTACATCTTTCACTTTAACTGACCAATTGGTCAATTAATTTATGTAACGTTTTTGGTTTTATGGTTATTTATGGTGACTGATTGATTTCTTGTTCTGATGAAGTCCTGCTAAATCAGCGGATGAAAGCGCTTAACGATTAAATTGCTTGGTTCAATGCTGTTCTTGTCTTTTTCCATATACTGGTTTACTGTTGCTTGTGTCTTTACCTTTTTAAAGATGGAAAGGGACAGACCAAAGATCTTGGTAGTGTGTCCCCTTTGACCAAGGCAGCACTGGTTCCCCTCCTACATTGTCTGGCCAGGGGTCAACTTCAGAAGTTACCCTGCAATGTAGACTTGCTCATGCAGAAAAAGGGTTCTCTGTGTTATCCAGTCTTGCAAGTCTCAGTCTGACATTGTGGATGATAAAATTAAAAATTCAAATTCCTTTGAGACAACAGTATTATGAGGATGTGTTCCAGTTTCTTCACGAGGCAAGACAATGTACTACTGTAAGATCTTGTATATCCAAATAGAAAAGATTTTCTATCTGTTGTCATAAAAACAGTAAGAATCCCATCCAAACAGGGATTCCAACTATTCCTTTATGCTCATGTGAGCTGCTAAAAGCTGGTCTAACCTATTCTTCTATCAAGACACACTTATCTGTCATTTCTGCATGTATTCCCCTTAACCCTTTCTCAGGTCTGTTCTTCATTTGAAGTCACTTAAGGAGGCTACTCCCCCTCCTTGGAATCTTCATCTTAGAAAAGCTTATTGAGCCAACTTTTGAATCAGCGACCTCTGCATCTCCGACATTTTGCACTTGGAAAACCATTTTACTAGAAGGGTTTTTGAAATTCAAGCTCTGATGACCTCTTCTCCCTGTCTTATTTTTCCAAACGAATAGGGTGTCCCTTAGGGTCAATTCTTCATGCCCAAAGTGGTTGTTGAGTTGTCTTTCAACCAAGCTATTACCTACCTGCCTTCTTTCCAAACCCTCAAAAGATGAATGAAAGACTTGCATTCTTTCAATATGCGCAAGCAACTAAGATTCAATTTGGATAACAGTAGTGACATTAGGAAGATGGTTCAACTGTTTATTTCCTTCCAGGAAGGCAGGTGTTTCCAAACAAACAAGTGCCAACTAGATTTCTAAGTTCATCTCTGTTTGTTACTCTCATTATAGGCACATTCCACTAGAGCACTCTCTTCCTCTGTCTGTTTTAAAAAAATTGATTCCAGGGCAATTTTAGAAACAGGCACTAAGTCATCTGTGCATACTTTGACGAAATACTACAGGGTAGATGCTTTCTATAGATCTAGAACTTTTTTTTCTAGGTCTGTGCTATCTGGATTGGTAGACAGCTCCCTATTTCCTGGCCCTTCCACCCTTTCTAATTGAAAAGCATTGGAAGTCACCCATCATTATTGGAACACTGCAACAGTATTCTAAGGAAGGACATTACACATTTGTGTAAGAACTTACCATACATAACAGTAAATGTTCTACTGTTCATTATTGCAGTATTATACCCCAAACTCCTTCTTCCATTCTAATGCTTATCCTTTTGGTTCTCGTGTGTCAAGAGTGACCAGTTCCCTGCTCCTCTCCTCGTATCTGACATTATTTTCTTTAGTTATGCTTTATTTATCAGGGGTCTCCAAGTCTCCTGGCACAGATAGTCTGAGGATCTTAAGCTCATAGATCTTCATATGTACCCATAAGCCCATGGCCGTAGTTCATACGTTAGAAGTATGACCATATGGAAGGTTTTGGCTTTGGTGCACCAATCAGACATCAGGTTACCTTACCAAGATAACCCATCTGCATTGGAATATTGCAACATGATCAGCAGGACTTCTATTGATAAGGTAAGTTATTATACAACTGTACTTTTTTGTGAAATCCAGGCACATGGTGTGAGCAGATTATCCTTCCATATCAGGTGAAACCTGTTCAAGCAGTGTAAACAGGTTTAGAAAGCTGAATCTTTTACACATCTTACTATTCTTGATCTAATAAAACCAGATTATTATTTATTTCTGTCAAGGAGGTAATTGTTTCTAGAATGTTGCAGTTTGCTTTAGACTAACAGCTCTGCCGTTTGCTGTGCTTGAGTTAAGCCCATTTTTGAGAGTAAAGGGCTATCAATTCCTGCTTCCAAATGTGGAAAAAAAGATCTCGTTTGAAAGGATTTATTGAGTTAACAGTACTATTGGTGCTGTAATAATTTATTCTCTCTGTAGCATAAGAATACATCTGGCATGTTTCCTTGTCCCACTGTAATTGTATGGAGCATTGTAATTAGTGCCTCTGTACCCCTGTCTAGTAACGAAAGGGGCTACCTCATCTTTCCAACCATCTTCTCTCTTTATCTGAAAAGGCTGTACTGAATTGTCCGGCCATCAGTTTGGGGATAATACATTGTAAAAAAAACTTCACATGAAAACTGAAAGATATGCTTTTAATTTTTATATGTGTAAAAATACTCCATTTATAAATGTTCATATTGTCCTTATTTTGTACAGTAACATTGATAAAAACAGCACTTAAGTGGTCACAAATAATAGTAATTCATGTTTTTATGTATGGTTGCAGAATACCTCATCCATGATGTTCTTCGTGTTTCACTTGTTGCAGTCATCACCTGTGGGTTATCCCTGCTGTGGTAGCCCTCGGCCGGCCCGAATACCAGAGTCAATGTTTTTGTGCGCCGGCTGCTGTCGCCTGTAGTCTGACATCAGGTCGTCAGTACTATAAAGCAAGGCAGCCGACGTCATTACGTCAGTCTTTCTTGCCATGGAGCCTGTAGCAGAAGCCGTTTGCACGAGTGCCGGTCGGTCACTACCAGAAGTCGAATTTCAGAAGAAAACGTCTAAAGCTATGTACCCCATTGGGGACCCTTTTTTCTTGCTCTAACCGATGTCCGAAAAAGTTAACAATTGTCTCGCTTGTGGAAAGCAGATCCCACACCAGGACTTTCATTCTTACTCCATCACTTGTTTAGGCCCAGACCACGATGTCCCTCGTTGCCGGTTGTGTGCCCTCTTTAATGCGAGAACCATTCGCCGTAGAGCTCTTTTTGTAGACAATTATTGTCGTATTCCATCTTTGAATTCTGATATGGCATCTGTCAGCTAGCAATCCTCTGACATTCCGAAAAAACATACCTATATGCAAGTCATCAGTTCTCCGGAATTCATTGAGGCACTTTCGCAGCCCCTGATGCCCGATTTGCTTTCTACACAGGCCTCTGCCGAGACCAGTATGCCACAGAAATCCACTTCATCTTCCAAGCCTTCTCTGCCTCTGTTGGGTCCAGAGCCGTGACGCAGGCACCGGCTTCCAAGGAGGCCGTTCACACTACCGATTCTAGACAAAAAACGACATATTCTCTTCCGACTACCATTTCTCTGAAACCGATGGATTCTCTCAGGCCTCAAAGCCAGGCCACTCCTAAGAAATCTGCTTCTAGCCACCATCTTGCTACTGCTCCCCCACCCCAAGCTCAAATGCTTAAAATGGCGGAGGATCTCAACTCCTTTATCCGAGGTACTCAAGCCCCCACTCAAAAAAGGAAAATGTTCCTTCTCCAGAAATTATGACAGACCAGGAGGCTGAGGAATCTGATTCTTCTGCCTTTGAATAGGAAAAGCAGCCCCTAACTGTTTATGAGGATTCAGATGCAGAGGAATCCATCCTCTCTGCCTCCCCTCCAGAGGACCTCTCCTTCGGGGAAACCCTTCACTCCCTCAGGGAACATTTCCAATGGGAATCTCAGGACTACCCACAGTCAAAGAAACGACTTAGAGAGTTTTTGGACCTGCCCCAGCACACAGACCCCTGGCCATCTGACCTATTCTAGAAGTGGTGGATGATGTTTTCCTTGAATCCAGTTTATCCCCTGATGCCCTGCCTCCTGCTCCAGCTAAACCTGACAGGTACTACAGAGTACCGGATTCTCACAAATACCTGTACAGGAACCCTGCTGCAGACCTTGAGGTCATTACACAGGGACCCAAAGGAGCTAAGACTAGTTCTGCAAGATTCCTCTTCCTTCTGACAAAGACTCCAGAGCTCTGGACAGATGGGGTAAGAAAGTATACACCTCTGCAACCTTAGCTGTCAGAGCACTCAGTTGTCAGTTCCATATGTTAAAATATCAACAACACACTCTGGAACAATTAAAACAGAAGATTGCTACCTCTTCTGACGGTGCCAACTCAAAAGAGCTGGCAGAATTACTACACTCTGCTTGTCAAGTGGCCATGCACTCATTACAATGTGGATATGATGCCCTAGAAGATTCTAGCAGGGCAGCAGTGGCAGGATCTGTTATTAGAAGACATGCATGGCTGAAGGAACAACCTCTCTCTGATCATGTTAAGTCTAAACTTATTGATGCTCTCCTAGAGAAGGAACGTCTGTTTGGGGAAAAAGCAGAAGAGTTACTTAAAAAGATGGAAGACAAAGCAAACTCTATGCAAACATTAAAAGATTTCTTTCAAGTTCAATTGCCCAGATTCAGCAGGAACTTCCCCTCTAAGCACTGGGCCTTGCCTGCATCTAGCAGAGAGGGATAAAGTAAGCCTCACAGGGACAGGACATCCAGGCCCCTATCCCAGGGCCAGCAATGAAGTAAACAATGGACCACCTCCACCTCTAAGGCAGGGAGTTCTAAGCCAAGCTTCTTTGGTAAGCACTCACAATGACTCTCCCTCCCCCTCTGCCCTCCTTTCACTCGTCTAAAACTAGGAGGAAGGCTCACCCTCTTCAAGGACAATTCGGTCTCTATAACCAAGGACCAATGGGTATTAAAAATCATTTCTCAGGGATACGGAATCTCCTTAAGCGAACTCCCAATTCCAAGAGGGTACCCAGACCTCCCCCCAAATCAGTGGGCAGAGGCATTAAAATGGGTAAAAACCCTAATATCCCACAGGGCAGTAGAACCTGTACCTCTGGATCAAACAGGAAAGGGTTTTTACTCCAGACCATTTCTTGTTCCCAGAAAAGAGGGCACTTGGTGCCCCATCCTGGATCTATCCAAACTGAACACCTTCTTGGTGGTCCCCAGATTCAAAATGACCACCTTGCAGCAACTGCTGCCTGTGCTCTCACAAAATGCCTGGCTGGTGACACTAGACCTAAAAGATGCCTACCTCCACATCCCTATCAGGGAATCGTGTAGAAAATACCTGTGCTTCATAGCAGGCAAGCAGCACTTTCAGTTCTCTGCACTGCCCTTTGGCTTATCTACTGTTTCCAGAGTATTCACCAAATGCTTGGCCCTGGCTATAGCATTCTGCAGACAGAGAAATACACAGATTTACCCCTGCCTGGATGACTGCGTCATTCAGGCAAACAGCAAAGGAAAGTTGCTCCAGGATCTCCTCTTTGTCAAAAAAACTCCTAGCTTCTGTAGGGTTTACCATCAACAAGAAAAAAATCAAAGCAAAACCCCACCAGGAAAATTGTTTTCCTGGGAGCTGGTGCTAGACACTGCTAGCCAAATGACCTTCCTATCCCCAGAAAAGCAGAGTTTCCTGCCCCTCTACTTCACCCAGCTGGCTTCCAGAAGTCACCTCACTGCGAGGAGGTTCCTGCAAACTCTGGGATACATGGCATCTTGCATCCTTCTATCCCTCTCGCCAGGCTTCACATGAGAAAGCTTCAGTGGTACTTAAAGAACCTTTGGTGTCAACACTCTCGGTCCCTAGAGATCACTCGCCCACTGATCCCTTGCATAAGGGATGAATTTCTCTGGTGGGCAGAGGCCTGTGCCATGAACAAGGGTATTCCCTTCATCCTCTGCCCTTCTGGCCAGACAGTCACCACCGACGCCTCAGACATAGCTTGGGGTGCTCACCTCGCAGGCAGGTGTACTCCAAGGCCTTTGGAAGGCCCAGCAACTCAACTTGCACATCAAGCAGAAAGAAATGATAGCAATGCAAAATGCTCTTGACTTCCTTCCAACCCCATCTCAGGCCAGGGGTCCTCCTTTTAAAAACAGACAACACCACAGTAATGTGGTACATCAACAAGCAGGGGGGAACCCAATCTTACCCTCTGTGCAGGTTAGCCATGAGTCTGTAGCTTACAGCCCAGTACTTACAAGGGATCAACAACACACTGGCAGACTACCTAAGCAGAAACTTACTGGACCCCCACGAATGGCAGCTCCACAGAAAAATCTTTCTGTAAATCACCCTGTAATGGGGGACCCCAGAGGTAGACCTCTTTGCCTCGCACCTCAATCACCAACTGCACACGTTTTGTACCAGGGAGTATCACCTCCTAGCATGGAAGGTGGATGCCTTGACCTTATCCTGGAGCTCCCTCTTTGTGTACGTATACCCTCCTCTGGCCCTTCCTCTCAAGGTTCTGATCAAAATAAGAGCGAAGAGATCAAAGGCCATCCTCATCGCTCCAAATTGGCCCAGACAGAATTGGTACCCCTTACTACACAGTCTGACCTTACAGCCCCCAAGCTGCTTCCTCTAAGGTCATACCTCTTGACCCAGGAGAGGAGGAAGGTACGGCACTCAGACCTACAAGCTCTCAAACTTTCAGCATGGTTCATACACTAAAAACTAACAAGAAGGCACTGTTAAGCAAACAGGTCCTGGATATCATCACAGAGGCCAGAAGGCCTAGCACAAGAAAATCTTATGCAGGAAAATGGAAAAGATTCTGCTCCTGGAAACCATCAAATGGGGGCAGTACTTCCCAACCTTCTGTCTCTCTCATCCTGGATTACTTAGAATTGCTCAATAGTGGCCTCTCCTTTATTAAAATCCATGCCTTGGCCATCTCTGCCCATTATGATTCAGACTTGCCCCTCTTCTCTCATCCTTTGATTAAACAATTCCTCAGCGGGGCTTCTAATATCAGGCCTCCCAGAAGACCTCCTACTCCATCCTGGGACCTGAATTATGTGTTAAAGAAACTAACCTTACCTCCTTTCGAAGCTGCTGCGTCAACAGAATTGAAATATCTCTCCTGTAAAACTGCTTTCCTACTAGCTATCACCTCGGCCAGAAGGGTCTCAGAACTTCAAGCTCTCTTGGCTGTCGAGCCCTTCATAATTTTCCATGCAGACAGAGTCTCCCTGAGGACTAAGTCCTCCTTTATGCCCAAGGTGGTATCTGATGTGACCCTTAACCAGGCCATACACCTTACCACCTTATTTTCCAACCCTCAAAACAAGGGGGAAATAATTCTACACTCACTATACATGCACAGACAACTCAGATACTGTCTGGACCGCACTGAGCCATTCAGAAAAATTGATCAGCTTCTTGTAAGTTTTGCCCCAGGGGCAGAGGGGAAGCCCATCTCCAAACAAACCATTTCCAAATGGATTTCACACTGTATCCATTTTTGCTACAAACTATATGGGAAACCCATCCCTAGGTCACCCACTCCACTAGGGCAACCTCCACTTCTATTGCCTTCCTCAGAGGAGTACCTACCAGGGACATATTGGAAGTGGCCACCTGGACCTCTGTCCATACCTTTACAAAGGATTACCATCTACCTCTCTTTTCGAAGTCTAGGGAAGGGTTTGCCTCTGCAATTCTGCAGGGCCTCCTGACCCATACCTAGGACTCTATCTACCCTTCCACCATTTACCTCAGTTTTGGGAATCCTCCCACAGGTGATGACTGCAACAGTGAAACACGAAGAACATAGTACAGTTGTTTACACTTACCATAAATGTAGATGTTTGAGTGTTTTCACTGTTGCAGTTTTGGTTTTCCTCCCTCCATCCCCCTTTTCATATCTTTCCCTAGGGGGACACATGCTTCCCAAGGTAGCTCTTAGCCACCAGGTCTGCTTCTGTCTTTTCCCTTGTGCTTCTGATGGGTTAGGGCAAGAAAAACTGATGTAATGACGTTGGCTGCCTTGCTTTATAGTACTGATGACCTGACGTCAGACTACAGGTGACAGCAGCCGGCGGACAAAAACATTGACTCTGGTATTCGAGCTGGCCGAGGGATACCACAGCAGGGATAACCCACAGGTGATGACTGCAACAGTGAATACACTCGAACATCTACATTTATGGTAAGTGTACACAACTGTACTTTCTTCACATGGTTATTTCTCCAACAACTAACTGTTTGGAAAATAATTTCATTTAGTTCTAGATGTGTGCAGGTGCGATGATTCTCAGCTTAAGTGCTTTCCTGTGTTGTCTGCCTGTCATTCCTGCATCCACATGGTTTTCTGCAGATGATCCATTTTCCTCCAGCCTTGTAAAAAGATGGAGTAGGTGAATTGGCATTCTCTAATTTGCTCATAGATAATGTGTGTAGTATGTCTGGTGTGTATATGTATGTGTGTGAGTGAGACTGTACATTCTGCAGTAAACCAGTGTACTCTTCAGAATGACTTTCAGTGTCTTGTGCCTGTTGGCTGCTGGGATAGGCTTCAGCATCCTTGTCAACCTATAAGAGCTAAAACTTGATCATCCAAAGAATGGATGGATGTTAATGTGGGCTTTGTAGCACTTTATTAATCTTTTTATTAAAAAAAAAAAACTACAAGAAAAACCTAGCCAAGCTAGAGTTTTAACTGTGTGATTCCTTAAAACCTCTTGTAAAAGAGGATAATGGGATATATACAAAAGACCCCTTAAGGATATCGTGTTTCAGCTGTATGGCAGTTCTGAATGCCCATGATGTTTTTTTCTTTTTAAGACTGTTAATGAACAAATTCAGACCAATAAAGCCAAACCTCACTAGTTGTGGACATGCATGTTTCAATCTTCTTATAACCTTGTCAGCACAGCATACGTGGACTGTTTTTCTAACTTTTAGAAACACAGGGTTGTTTTACCCAGCTGATGTCCATAACCATTTAGGTGTCTGCAAAATTTCCCATCTAACAACTAAATAAAAGAGTAAACAGGACACGCAGCCAATCCAATTAGTAAATAAACTACCAGAAAAACCTAGCCAACCTAGTTTTCACTGTGTGATTCCTTAAAACCTTTTGTAAAAGAGGATAATGGGATATATGCAACATGCAGGTGCACAAAATTGTGGTAATTGACAGGAAGTGTGCAGAAATTAAGTCATCTAGCCTGTGTCATGAAGATCGGGGCATATTATTTTCTAAAAGAGTGTAATGAGACCTTTGTGATCTGTTCCAGGAAAATAAGTAGGAATAGATAAATTTAAGGGTGTTGTTGGGTTTATGGGTAATTAACTACCGCTAAGTGATGATAGTAATAGTCAAAAAGATAGCTTTGTGGTAACTGTTAAATGCACTTAGTGCGTGGGGTTTCCTTTAAGGGCTTTTCATTCTTTTGATTATAAGCTGAATTGTGTTTGTAGTTTTGTCTGCATAGTTGTAAAAAAGTATCTTTATTTTGAATCTTAATAACCAGAATTTCCTGATACATGGTCTTTAAATGTTTTTATCAGCTTTTTTACATTTTGAATTTGTCTGTTTCTTTTAAGCATATTATCTGTCAGGCACATTTGCCTGTCGCTCCTGTAGAGCCTGCAAATATATGTCTAGCAGTAAAGTTTTTGTACATCTATTAAGTAATAGGAAGTTTACTCCCAGATTTTATGCAGATTGTACTTCTAGATATCTAGTTTATTTGGCTAGCTGTGATATCTGCACTTGCTTTTTTTTATGTTGGGAAGACCAACAGCTCCTTAAAGGAGCAGAATTTGGAACATGTCAGTCATGTAATGCTTTAGCCAAACATGTTGATGTCCATTGTACACATAGATTTTCTTTTTTAGTTTTGCAGATGTTTAAGAATAGATTTAAGGGAGGAAATATTGTCGACGAAGGAGAGAAGGCAGAGATAAATTGGATTGTTACACTGTGTGCACGTAGACTCCCTGGGTTGAACATTAGTATACCTTTAAGACTATGCTTAGGACATGTAAATTAGCTCATTAAGATGAATGCTATTTAATATTTATTTGAATTGAGTTTTAATGTGTATTTTGTTTTGGTCTGATGAAATGCATTTACTGCATGAAAGGGCTTACTAGTTTTTATTTGAATAAAATCGTTTAGCAGTTGTGAATGGTTGATTCTCTTTATTTTTAACTAACTTATCTTCTATAAATCCTTGCTCAGCTATTGTGACTGAGAAAATCCCTGTACATATTCCCTATTTCACCAACAGTCTACCAACCTCAATGCTTGCATATACTTCACCAGAAATTTCCACTCTTATCTTCTCCTCATTCTTCTGAATCCCCCGCTTGCTTCATCCTTTCTTGTTGTGTTATTCTAATTCCCTAACATTATGACATCCCCATCTTGCCACCTTACTCTCTTCATTAAAAGTGCCGTTATAGTTGTAATTTTTGCTTTTGGTGGCATATAAATCGCAGCAGTAGTCATATCTTCCTGTGTACATTTAATACGTACAACATCTCTTATCTTCTATATTCTCAACTTTTACTGTAATACCTTCCTGACCAAAAGTTCCACTACCCTTCTCCTTCTCCCTTCCCATGCTGCCTCTGTTAACACCTTGTAACCTGCACTTCTCTACCTTTTCAATTCCCCTATGAGGAAGCTTAATCAAAAGATGCCACCATACATGCGGCAAAATGTAAAAAAATATATAGAAAAACATTTTCCTTTATAGATCTATATATATATATATATATATATATATATATATATATATATATACACACACACACACACACACACACACACACACACACATATATATAGGTTTACTGTCAAAATATCGATGTTCATATACATGAACGGTCAATATTCCAAAACTGACGTCATCCTGCATGCATACTAATAAGTTACAAGGTCGACTCTGTTGATCGACATCAACAGATTCCACATTAATATCGAAATTCAAACATAATTGCAGTGTAGTTGCAAACGTACTTTAAACACCTACACTGTCATTAATGTTTTAGCAGGGGGGGCAAGCCACCCTGCTCCCTCTGTAAAGTAAATATTCTAACTCCGAGATCACACTACAGTGAGGAAACGGATACATTTCCCAAACCGCACTGTACCGCGACTCTACTCAGAACATCAAGTTCATATCAGCGAATGCACACTTACATTCGCTATGTCATTTTGATATCCTAACGGTCGGCAACATGGAAGTCGAGAAACTCATGCGTGACTTTCCGCGTTCGCTGACCTGAACTTCAACATTTTGATAGTAAACTATATATATATATATATATATATATATATATATATATATATATATACACGCACACCTACACCCACCACACATGTACATATATATATATATATATATATATATATATATATATATGTACACACATCCATCCACAACCTCTTTTTCCCATTTCTTTGCACATGGGGTTGGGATGTTAATTCAACATTGACAACCATCTAAAGCCAAGGTTAACACCTATGGCCAGTTTAGTGTGCCCAGTCCATCTACTGCATGTGTTTGGACTATGGGAGGAAACAGGAGCACCTGGAGGAAAGCCATGTGAACAGGAGGAGGACATGCCGACTACGCACAGAAGGCACCCCAGCCGAGAATCGAACCAGGGAACCTGTTGTTCTGAGATGTATATACACTTTTACTGATCATAATTTTCATCTGGATTACTTTTTTTCCAAGTTGCTTGAAATCAGGCAGTGGATAATTTCAAAATTCTGGTTTTTGTTTTCTCTCTCTGTCTCAGAACGCACATTACCATTCCTTTCTCTGGGCCTTACTAATTACTCATTTCCTTGACATTTTTTCATGAAAAGCTAGTTCATTTCAGGTATCCAAGTGTGTGGACATAACACTAGCAATATAATCAAGAATATTGCTCAAAGATCAAACAGTGCTCCCTGTTTTTAAACTGGATGGCTTTTATGTCCTTTATCCTTGGTCTTTTGTGAACAGTCAGTAGAATATTTGACAAGAAGTTTATAGAAAATAAGTAAGTTTTAGAATGTTATCTGGAGATACAGGGCAGGTGTTAGCATTTTGGGAGCCCCCAGCAGATGTCAAGTTGGGGGCCCCCTGGGCTCTTCAAGTCTACGTATTACCTTGTCACTGCCACCCTTCCTAAGCAACATTTTAGTTCATACTGCAAACTTTTAGGAGTACTGCATACATACTGATCTGTAGCTACAATATTCTTATATTACAACAGGCCTGTGTACCACACTATGTTGGACCATCTCGCAAAGGGATATTCACAGTTACTGGCATTTAGTTGCAACAATGATACATTGCAACAACTTTATGTGCAGGTCTGGATTTAGGTGAAATGGCACCCTAGACCTACTGTTTCAGCACCCCCCCATATGCACACATACCCTCCAGTCTTCCCCCAATTTTGGGCTCCCCATACTATGCACACTACTTTTTTCTTCATTTTCTCTCATTTTGCCTTACTCTTAAGCTTTTTCAAGAAGCCATAACTCCCTATAGGCTGTGAAGTGCATTTTAAAGATTTTTTTTCTTTTTACACAATCTTTTCAACCAATGATGAGCTGAACAGAAATTATGATTGAGGAAAGAAATTGTGTTGCTGTGCAGCTTTAGTTTTCCTTTCATCCTTTCAACACATCTTTCCTGACCAACTCAGCACAGTAATAACCGTTTAGGAAGTAACTCAAATAAGCCAGGACCCAAGAAGCCATAGGGTTATAGATGTTCTGGGATGTATCTTAGAGCATTTTTTTTCAGCTGTTTAATCCAGTGGTGACCTAAATAAAAAAAAAAACACGAGTAAGAAAAGAATTTCAGTCTTATTTTTTTTTCTTTCAAGAAAAACATAAGTTGTACCCAAGACTTAATGTTCAAACATGACAAAATTATAGCAACAGTAAACTAACAACCTAGTTGTCTGGATACACAAGTCCTATCTGGGAACTGCCTGCCTCCCTACCCCACCCCCCAAAAAAAAAAATGCCTAAGCATTACTCTGGTGTTAGGCTGGGATGAAAGCAGAGGTTCAAACTGCCACAGTCATGTATTTCAAGTGACTGCAGACATACATAATACATAGCATGCCTCCTCACTCCTCAACCCAAACTGTCAAAAAACTGTCAAAGGCAGCTACTTGTATGCATTACTGAAGTGTGATTGTGAGAAAAGTGAAACAAATAATGACTGCAGTAATGTATTCTGCTTTGTTGTTCCTAGACAGTGCCCTCCCCCTACACAAGCCATAGTAACATTCTTTCTACACCTCTGAGGTCTATGAGAAAAGTAAAAGAAAATGATGACCATACTTAAGGAATGCATGGCAAGTAGCTGCCTTTGACAGTTTGGATTGAGGAGATGTAATAACCCCCCCACACACACACACACACCCTACAGCAGCTTCCTGTACACACACATCCAAGCAGGGCTAGTATTAGCAATGGTTGCAGTTGAAGGCAGGGGCCATTATCAGCTTTATCCTAACAGGGTCATATCACAGCATGTTCAGGTTAAAGAGCATAACCAGAAAATTAATACATTTTTTTCTCCTCACTTTTCCCCAGCCAGCAACAGCTTTTGTGGGGCCCCTACAAAATCAAGGATGATTAAGTGAGCCCCCTGTATCCATTTATATAATCTGGGGAGTGAGGGCCCCCAGATTCTTAGAAGATCTAAGTGTCTAAATGTTCTGTGACATATTTTATGCCTCACTTTTGAAATATAATTACTTGTTAGCTACATTTTTTACTGATACCCAGAAGAATAACATGTGTCCTGGCATTACTGGGTCTGTGCACACAGATAAAAATCACTGATACTTTTTACACACACACACACACACACACACACACACACACACACACACAAACATACGCTCGCACGTGCGCACACACACACACACACACACAAGTATAAGCTTTTGTACTACTGGTACTGGCACACCAGATTAGTGACTGCTGTTTAGCAGTTAACAAATAGTGGCAGGTGTAAGTTACTTTTATTTACCTCAATGAGGAGTAATGCAAACCTGTCACTGTCCCTGATTTCACACACCTTCCCTGATTTTGCTCATAATTTTGTTCTGTCCTTCATAAAAAGTTTGATTTGCTTGTGAATCATTCAGGACTACAGACAGTCAATAAATCCAGACATCAGCATTTTATTTGTTCTTGTTGTTGCTGGATCAGCATTTTATACTTATTGGGCAAAAAAATGCATGTTGATGCAAAATGTGTTATTCTATTTACTTTTTAATTGAATTAGAGTAATATTTAAAACTTGTTCCTGATTTTGAATCTTTATTCTGGTATTACTGGTATTGCGTTGAACTCTTCAGCAAAGTTGGGAGTTATAGTATCTGCTCTTCTGCCAGTCTTTATAAAACTCCCTGTACAGGAAAACCATCCTTGAAGATCAGAAGCATCAGCTGTTCTTAAACTCCAAGGTATGCATTGAGATCAGTCATGCTGGGCTGATGATCTCTCTAGTGCTTACCTTGCTTATGTTCATTACCAGCTTTATTATAATAGAGTGATGTTATAGCCCTGTTGAAGTTAAACAACCTTATCAGGAAATGAATATATTTTTTTCCTCCTCATTTTTCCCCAGTCAGACACAGCTTTTGTGGGGCCCCCACTCAGTCAAGGATGATTAGGGGGGCCCTTGCAGCCATGGGTATTGCAGGCACCTAAAGCTGGATATGTTAGTTTTAGTGGAGAGAATGTTCCCCTGCAGGATTTAACTAAAACAAGGGCGCTATGTCAGTGGTAAAATATTTAATGGAATTGTGAAAGCTGTTGCTTGATAAAACACTGTTACTATAACCAGCAATATCTTTGAATTTTAAAGGAGCTATAAATAAGAGTTATTACCCACCTGGTTTATTAAATATGCAATATTCCTGTACTAGCTTTTGTTGTTTTGACAGTCATGTTACAAAATATCAAGATAAGATAACTTGTAGAGGTTGGGGGCCCCCAGTGACCATAGGGTTCGCTGGTGCCTAAAGCCGGCTATGTGGAGATATTTAGGTCTAATAAGAAGTCTGTCTTCAGTAACCAGCAAGATCAATGCCACAGGCATTATGACTTCTTAGTCGGTAAAGCTTTTCCTGATGTCAGGACATTATTTAATACTGTCATACGTACTGATGTTCAAAGGTGATTAGGTGATTATTCCCACTCAGCTGCACAGTTAAATGTTCTTGAAGTTGCATGAATCGCATCTTGGTATGACAAAGTGCAAAGAAAGAGCCCCAGTCCTAATCTATTGGCTAATGTCCATGCACACTGAGCAGAGGACTGAGGACTATGGACAATGTAGCATGCTTAAAAATCAGAATCAAAATGAAGAGTTAATCCCACATAACATGTATTTCATGCCACAGTTGGATGTTGATTTGTTTCAGAACATTAATCTCCTGCTGCTGTGTGTAGATCACTTTTGCAGACATGTTGAAGTTGCTCAGCTAAGAGATGCTACAAAATAACCAGCGGTAACAGTATTGAAACCTACATTTTCCAGACATAGCATACTTAAAAAAAAGTAATATTTGATAAATGATCTAATTTCCCAGTCGAGAGCCTTAATCCTTTACTAAAAAAACTAGAGTTTGCATATTTCATGTTACATATCCACAGTCAAATGGTCAAGAGGAAGGAAACAACTCTGAAAAATCGTGACTGTTTCAATCAAATATCGAAACATACCTCTACAGTCCATATGACTTTTGTAAGCACAGCTACTGATGGGCAAAATGTTTAGGTCCATGGTACCTTATACCTGATCGATCAAACTAGAGATTCATTATCTTATTACTAAACTGTTAGGTTAATTTTAATGCTTTTTCAGTGTTCTATCCATTAGAAACGCACACACGCATATATATATATATATATATATATATATATATATATATATATGGGATCCGTACAGATCCCCGAAGACAAAAATCACCGAAACTAATTTCAGTTTGGCATACTTGTGCAAAAGTGCTTTTCACCGAAGAAGCACTTTTGCGTAAGTATGCCTGTTTGCGAGATCGCACTATGGTGTGAAGAAGGGAAAATTCCCTTATGTGATAGTGTTCAATCTCGCCGTTTGTTCTTACACATGGGTTCGGAGCCGATCCTCGGCTCCGTGCCGGCCTCTTGCAAGCTCTGCATCGAGAAGAAGCTCGAGACAATCTAATACCCACAATCCCCCTCTGCCTTTACCTCAGATCTAGTTTGCCGCTGCTGCATTCGCATCGTTGGGAGCTAGCTCGAGGGTTTTCTAAGCTAAGATATAACTTTTTGTTGTATTTTATTGAGAATTTTATTTAACTTAATATTGTTAGTATTACCTTGTGTGATTGTGTTGTGGTTCCGTAGTTCTTTGGTACCGTTAACCCTTTTATCGGTATTTTTGTACCGGGGCCTACACCCTTACCATATACTTCTATATTGAGTCAAATTTACCTGTTTGTGACTAACCGGATTTGACATTTACCTGATTGTGACATTTACCTGATTGTGACTATTTTACCCGGATTTGACTGTGTTTTTGTTTCTAGACTTGTTTATTACCTACAATGTCTGAGAAGGCAAAGTCTGGTTTCAAGCGTTGTCAGTGTGGCCAAAAAATGTCGGTCACTGACAACCATAGTTCCTGTGTCTACTGCCTTGGCCCTCTCCACTTACAAGAGGATTGCTCCATTTGTCACTCTTTCAGTGGGAGGGTCATGACAGATAGGCAGGAAACTAATGGACAGGGGTCTGTTGAAACCAGCTTTCCAAGAGGCTTTGGATGCTTCTGACCAGGCATCAAGTCCTCTAAGGAATCGAAGACATCGGAGCCCAAGTCATCGGCTCCGAGCTCTTCTTCAAAGGTTAGATCACCGGTTCCACAGACTTCGGGCCGAGTGTTCAACTGGTGTCGGTTCCTGAGCCTCGAGTCTTGGAACCGTGATGGAGCTCCCTCCTTCGCCATATTGAGGTCGGCTCCGTCTTCGGTTCCTTCGACCCGTTCCTCCTCTAAACTTTCGGATGTCGATGTGGATCGTGTGGTGCAGAAGCTGCTGGAGCATTCGGCCCTCTCTAAACTTATTTCGGTTTCCACCCAGCTGGTGTCAAAACTTGAAGGCCTTCCTGTATCTCCATCCATTCCTCCTCCGAGACCGATTCAGTCTTTGGAGTCGGAAGAGGCTGATCTGCTGATTGTGGAGCCCTCGGGTCCAGAACCATCTTTTCTCGGTCTGTTCCTCACCTCGACTCCGTCGGACCGCACCGGAGTCTCTGAGCCGACGGTCTGTTCTTGGTTCGGGCGAGAGTCGAACCGACGGTCGGTTCCGACTCTCCCTCGGGCCTCGCACGGATCGATTCGGCTCCGTCCTCGGGTCGATGCCTTCGTGCCCGTGTCGGGATTCTTCCCATTTCTTCGAGCCGGAGATTCTTCGATGCGGGACCCGGGAGCGTTCGACCTGATGAGGAAGGTGTTGTCTACCCAGACAACCACATCAGTGGAAGCAGTTTCTCCTCCCCATAAAGGGCCTTTGTCTTCATCTGCACCCACGGCCACATCCAAGCGTCGGGCACCAGTGTCTCAGCCACCCCTGGAGGGTGCCCCCTCTTCCTCCGAGGCTTCTTCGGATGCTCCCCACGAGGAAGTCCCTAGGAAGAGACTGTGTAAGAGGAGACACTTGGATTCTCCACAAGAATCCATTACATCTGATACTGACGTAGATGAGTCAGAAGGGTCCCCTAAGTCACCTTCAGAAGATGTCTCTTTTTCAGACATTTTGGAGATCCTGAAACAGAGAGGTGACTGGCAGTCCCTTCCCCCTTCTGAGGATGAGTCAGTTCTGCTGAAGGCATTTGGTGCTCGCCCTTCCTCCTCCTGGGTCACTCCGCCCTTCGACGAACTAATGGAACTTATTGCTCGAAGGGCGTGGGAGGCTCCTGACACAGTGGAACCTGTTCCTAGGAAACCGAACAAGTACATCACAGCACCTCAGGATAAGTCCTACCTTACTAAAGGAGTTCCAGTAGACGCTATGGTGGTGGCTGCAGCCACGAAAAGGAGATGTCGGAGTCTTCTTCGTCTGTCCATCCGCCTAATAAAGATTCTAGGACGATGGATAGATATGGGAAGCGCATTTTTAGTTCAGCGGCTTTTTCCATGCGGTCCCTGAACTATTTGACCCATTTTACACGCCTGCAGAGGGATCTAGTCAAAGAGTTGGGAGATACCCTCCAGGGTTCTACAGATGCAGCTGTCTCAGAGAAAGTGACAGCGCAACTTAATACCCTAACATCGATTGTTAACTCGTCCATGAGGCTGATTTCACGCAGCGAAGGTTCGAGTAGGGCAGCAGCTTCAGCGATTGCTCTTCGAGACAATCCTGGATGCGCCTATGCTCCTTTGCGGAAGCCTTCAAGTCTTCCTTTACAAACGCCCCATTTGACGGTGCCACTCTTTTGGCCCCAAGGTAAAGGAGACCCTTACCCGGTGTGAACAAGAGGGAAAGACTCTGTCTGCTGTCGGAGTCCGCTTTTTCCACCCCAACCAGACCGTACCCCAAAGGGCAACGCGGTGGGAAAATGTGGTTTCGAAACAAAATCAAGGGTCTTTCCGGGCACACAGGGTGATGCCCCTCTAGAGGCAGAGGAGGGGCAGAGGTGGAAGACGCCGCCCTGGCGGCAGAGGGGTCCGCAACATCAAGGTGACAGGGATACACTCCTGGTAAACCTTTCCAGCACTCCTGAGAGGAGGCCCGACTGTCCTGCTCTGGAGGCAGTCGGGGTCGCTAGCCTTTTACCCTCAGGCCTGGCAAGATATAACTACAGACAATTGGGTAAAAGCGGTTACCAGAGGTTACACCATACCCTTTCTATCTTATCCCATTCCAAAGAAAAGACTCCCAGATGTACCGCCCCATCTGAGAGCCAGCAGCTTTAGAAATTTCAAAGTTGTTAGACAAAGAGTCATCCAGCCAGTCCCAGCGGACCAGCAAGGATTCGGGACTTACTCAAGGTTCTTTTAGTTCCAAAGAAAACAGGGGACTGGAGGCCCATTCTAGACCTGAGTTACCTCAATACTTTCGTCAAGAAAGAAAAGTTCGAATGGTCACGCTTCAGTCGATCCTTCCATTTCTACAGAAGGACGAGTGGATGTGCTCAATAGATCTAGAGGATGCATACTACCACATCAAAATGGCCAGGGCATCCAGAGATCATCTGCGCCCGGCTGGGAGCCAGTCACTTTCAATTTCGAGCCCTGCCCTTTGGTCTGACCTCAGCCCCCAGGGTCTTCACCAAATGCATGGCAGTGGTAGCGTCTCACTTGAGACGCCAGGGATTCCAGGTGTTTCCGTATCTGGACGACTGGCTCCTTTCAGCCACCACCCGGCCAACTACTGCAGGCCAGAGACTATGTTCTTCAACTGTGTGTTCACCTAGGGATCTCCGTAAATTTCGGAAAATCCTTACTTCAGCCATCACAAAATATCTTGTTCATAGGAGCAGAGTTAAACACACGGCAATTAATTCTGAGGCTCCCCCAGAAAGGATAGTATCCCTGCAGACTCACATACGACTCCTAGACTTGTCAAGGAAATCTCCTGCAAAACTAGTTCTGAAGGTGTTGGGCCCCATGTCAGCCTCCCTTATTGCAATTCCCTGGGAAGGCTGCACATGAGAGTTCTACAATGGCTACTGTTTGCTCAATGGTCATTTCAACAGCTACCTCTAACACACGAGATTCTCATAACAAAGACTTGCAAAACAGACCTAAACTGGTGGCTCCAAACGCAACCTTTCCCAGGGGAGGCCGTTTGTGCTACCCACCACAGTTACGGTGACCACGGACGCTTCCCTGATAGGGTGGGGGGGCATCTTTCAGGGACAGACAGTCCAAGGCGAATGGACCAGTTTGGAGTACAATCTGCACATCAATGTACTAGAGTTGAGGGCAGTGTTTCTAGCGTTGCAACACTTTGCTCCCCTTCTTCCTCTAGGGACTATTGCAGTTCAGACGGACAACATGTCGGTAGTCTGGTACATAAACAAACAAGGGGGAACCAGGTCCTATCAACTATGCAGAGAGGCCATGAGAATTTGGCAGTGGGCAGAGTCCACGGGTCGCTTTCTAATAGCAACGCACATCCTGGGGTCATCCAACGTCATAGCCGACAAGCTGAGCAGAGCAATTCTGCTACCGCACGAGTGGTCTCTGAAACAGTCAGTGGCGAAAAGGATTTTTCGCACATGGGGCCAGCCTTCCTGCGACCTGTTTGCGTCTCCAATGAACGCCAAATGCAGGAGCTACTTTGCCCTATTACCCCCACGACGGGAAGTCCCCAGGGACGCACTGGTTTACGATTGGCCCCCGGGACTCCTGTACGCATTTCCTCCATTTCCTCTGATACCAAAATTTCTCCAGAAAGCCAGGAACCTTCACAGGACGATAATTCTCATTGCTCCATTCTGGCCTCGTCAAATTTGGTTTCCTCCTGAAAACTCACTGCATTCGGGGACCCTGGATTCTGGACCCAGAGCCGGATCTGTTGACTCACTCGTCAGGGGTTCCCCATCCCGCTCCTGTCACTCCATCTAGCAGCTTGGCTGGGCCAATCCCGAACGTAGCCAGGTCTGAGCTCTTGTCACCAGCAGTCCAGAATATATTAGTGGCTTCCATAAGGCTTCCACTACTAAAACATATACTAGCAATGGAAACGGTTTGTATTCTGGGCTAATACACACCACGTTGATCCCTTTACAGCTCCTTTGAATAAGATTTTAGAGTTCTTGACAGACTTATTTCATCAGGGTGCTTCTCCTGCTACTCTAAGAGTTCAATTGGCTGCCATTTCAATTTCCATGTGGAAGAGTGTGGAGCTCCTATCATGGCTCACAGACTTTGTAAAGCCTTCTTAAAAGGAGTTTTTCATATTAGACCTCCGGTCAGATCTCCTACGCCACCTTGGAGTCTAAACTTGTTACTATCTAAATTAATGTTGCCCCTTTGAACCTGCCTCTTCTTGCCCATTAAAATTTTTGTCCTGGAAAACTCTCTTTCTGGTAGCCATTACTTCTGCTAGACGAGTGTCTGAACTTCAGGCTCTCTCCATCAAGCACCCTTATCTAATCTTTCACTCTGACAGAGTTTCTCTTCACCAATTCATCCTTCCTCCCTAAAGTGTGTTCTATTAACAACATTAATCAGTCCATTGAATTACCCACTTTCTTCAAAACCACTCCAACAAAATGGAGTATATGTTGCACAAATTGGATGTTCACAGACAGCTAAGGTTTTATTTGGATAGAACAAAAGATCACAGGAAAACAGATCAACTCTTTGTGGCTTTTGCTGATAGCAGGAAAGGACTTGCAGTTACCAAAGAACTCTTTCAAAGTGGTTAACTGATTGTATAATCTATGTATACGATTCTGCAAATCAACCCTTCTAAACAAACCCAAGGGACATTCCACAAGATCAATATCTACGTCTTTGGCTCATGCAGCTCGCCTACCTCTGGATGCTATTTGTGCGGCTGCTACCTGGTCTAAGCCACATACATTTATTTCTCATTATAAAGTAGATAAGGTTTCTAGGGACAGAGCAACCTTTGGTTCCACTGTGCTCAAGAACGCCCTCCCGTGAGTTCCTCAGGATTTAGGAGCTAGGGACGCTACCCATGTGTAAGAACAAACGGCGAGATTGAACACTATCACATATAGAAGTTATGTACTTACCATAACGTTCCATGTGGAGTGTTCATCTCGCCTTTGTTCTTACAGTCCCACCCTCCCACCCTTAGGAGGAACGTTCTTTGATGCCTGGCCAGAAGCATTTTTACTAATGTCTTTATTCTCTGTACATAGTTGGTATACACATATACTTATATGTGTCTGTTGTATGTATAGATGTATGGCATGAATGTACTGTTATGTAGATTGGTTTGCTTGCAAACTAGATCTGAGGTAAAGGCAGAGGGGGATTGTGGGTATTAGATTGTCTCGAGCTTCTTCTCGATGCAGAGCTTGCAAGAGGCCGGCACGGAGCCGAGGATCGGCTCCGAACCCATGTGTAAGAACAAAGGCGAGATGAACACTCCACATGGAACGTTATGGTAAGTACATAACTTCTATTTCCTCACTGTAGTGCAGTCTCGGACTGAGAATATTAAAGTAGGGAGATAGATTTCTTTCTTTTTTTTTTTTTTTAAATATATTAACAAAAGCACTTTTTTGGTGAAAGCGCTTTCGTTAATATATGATCTGAAGTAGTTACTTCATTTGCTCTGCAACCTGTGGTATCGGATCCGATCTCGGATCTGAGCCGGCAGCTTCACAAGCTACAAGATCCGAGCTCCTAGCTCCTCCCCCTACCCATAATCCCCTGCCACTAACTGTATTACCTCAGATCGTTTTTGCCGCGGCTGTAGACAGCTACTTTTTGAAGAGCTCCTTAGCTGACTGGTGAGATTGTTCCTTTTTTTTCTCAAAAAAGCTTTTTCTAGTGTTGATTGTGGTGTGTGTGTGTTCAAAGACTTATAGTCAGTATAGTTTGTCAGATAGTTTTCCTTTTTTTTGTGTAGTGTTAGTTTTTCTGTGTCCCCCCTCCCCCACTTAGTGTTTGGGTGTGTGTGCATTGTGGTAGGGAATGGCTGAAGGGCCCAAGGTCATTTTTTCAAAATGTACTGAGTGTGGCCATAAGCTTTCCCCTGCTGATGGCCACACTCAGTGTGTTTTATGCCTAGGGGTGGCTCATTTATCAACAGACTGCCAAATCTGTGCAGCCTTTAACCCCCGGGCACTTAGGGACAGGAAGAATAAGCTAATCCTGGCGGGCTTGCTTCCCCAGGATTCGACTGCTTCTTCCTCTCCCGCCAAGGCTCAGGCTGTCTCCACAGCCCCAGTGCCTTCTGTTCCCCCCGCTCAACCGGGGACTCAACCTCCCACTTCGGGCTTGAGTTTGGGTGACTCTGGTGCCTCTTCCTCTATAGAGAAGAGGCACAAAGATAAGGAGAGACATAGGTCTCATAAAAGGCGGGCTGAGACTCAACCCTCAGCCCCGCCATCTAAGCTAGCTAGCTCTCCCTCGAGGGTTTCTGGATCCTCCCCCTCTCGGCTCCGTTCGCCTCATTTTTCACCGGAGGAGTACCGGTCTCCCTCGAGGTCATCGAGGCGACCCTCTCGGCCTGCCTTGACGACTTCATCTAGGTCGACCAGGAGCCTCACCGATGCTGATATGGATCGGATGATGCGACGATTCCTGCAGACCCAAATGCAGATGGGGGGTGCTCTTGCCTCCCCCCCCCTCAGGGGGGGAGTGCGGCCTCTGTCTTTGCTCCGATTACTCCTTCTCAGTCCCGTTTTCGGGTTTTGGAGTCATCGGATCTGGGCCCTTTCGGAGCCGGGGTTTCGTCGGCGCCGATAGCTCCGGTCTCTTCGATGCCGACCATGCCTTAGAGTGTTTTGGATCCGAGTTCTCGGGGCCGAGCGTCGGATCCGGGGGAGTTGATGTGTCTTCGGCGCCGCTGAGGTCGGAGCACACTTCTCTCTCGGATCCGACCGCATTGGCTCCAACTCCGGTCCCTACCTCGGAGCCGAGGAGATTGCACTCGGAGCCTGGGGAGAGTAGTTCTCCTTCGGCTTTTGAGGTAGTGGAGAGGATGCTGTCGAGATCCTCCAGGTCCCCGGTCCGGACTTCGGATCCCCCCGCACCCCCACTGCATATGGGTCTATCCTCTGTCATCTGTCCATTGGGACAGCCTGCCCAAGCCCTCCAGCCTGTTCCTGTGGAGGAACAGGAAGCCGTTGATGAGCCCTCCTCGGACAGTCCCACCGAGGAGGTCCCTCGTAAACGGAGGTGTAAAGGAGGCACCTGGACTCCCCTGAGTCCGTCACCACATACACGGATTTGGATGAAAGGGAAGGTTCCCCAAGGTCACCCCCCGAGGATGTCTCCTTCAGAGACATCATGGAGATGTTGCGTATTAGATGGGGGTGGTCTGCCCAAAAACCTTCCGCGGACGAATCCATCTTCCTGGAGGCATTTGAGGCAGGCCCGTCTACCTCTTGGGTGTTCCCTCCGGCTGACCCCCTGGTAGACCTTATTACTACCAGGGCGTGGAAGGAGCCTGACACCGTGGAGCCAATCCCAAGACGGCCCGACAAAGTCCTTAGCCCCCCATCAGATAGACAGTCGTGGGCCAAGGGGTCTTTCAGTACTAACCCGTCTTTCTTACCTAAGGTGGCTTCGGAATCTAATATCAATCAATCAATCAATTTGCCCTTGTTCTTTCCATATTTTCAGAATAAGGGGGAGTACATATTCCACAAACTGGACGTACACAGGCAACTATGTTTTTACTTGCACAGAACTAAGGATTTTCGCAAGTCTGATCAGTTGTTTGTGTCCTTTGCAAAATCAGCGAGGGGAAGGGCCATTTCTAAAGTGACCCTAGCAAATTGGATTTGTCAATGTATAGTTCAAGGGTATGTATCTTCGGGCAAACCAGCTCCTATAGGAATGCACGCTCATTCTACCCGGTACATCGCCACCTCAGCAGCTTTCTGGTCCAGGGTTCCCTTGGACGACATATGTTCAGCAGCTACCTGGTCCTCTTTTCATAGGTTCATTTGTCATTATAAACTGGATATGATATCGAGAAGTAGGGCTTCTTTTGGCTCCGCGGTGCTTCGGAATATCCTTCCATAAGGCCACCCAGGTTTATTGTCTAGGTAGCTGGGGACTCTGTCCCACAGGTTGCAGAGCAAATGAAGTAACCACTTCAGATAAAGAAGTTATGTACACACCATAACGTTCCATCTGAGTAGGTACTTCATTTGTCTGCAGCCATCCCCCTAACCTTTTCTCAGGTTTTCTACTGGTCACCTGAAATTTTGCTGTCTTGAGGTTAGGTCTTCAGTATACCTCTGTCGAGGTTATGACTTAGATTGGGCAAAATCGATCTGAGGTAATGCAGTTAGTGGCAGGGGATTATGGGTAGGGGGGAGGAGCTAGGAGCTCGGATCTTGTACCTTGTGAAGCTGCCGGCTCGGATCCGAGATCGGATCCGATACCACAGGTTGCAGACAAATGAAGTACCTACTCAGATGGAACGTTATGGTGAGTACATAACTTCTTTTTCGGTGATTATGGATTTGGGACTTTGCACATTCGTGCATAACTCCTAGATCCATTTATATATAGATGTATATATATATATATATATATGTATATACACACACATACTTCGACCCACCAAAAGTACACTTCTCCGAAACTTAAATAAGTGATCCCAGTTCCAAAAAAGTCCGTTTCAACGAAAACGTGCTTTTGGAAAGCTCAGTACACCGAACATGAACAAAAAAGACACACACAGAAAAAATAACACACACACATTTATTCAGGGGAGGCAAGTCCCCCTGCTCCCCCCCCACTTATATACTAGCTCCAAGATCGCACTACATTGGGGAAAGGGAATATTCCCTTATCCCCACTGTACCGCAATCTGTGACAGCTGCTCGGTGTTCTGAGTTTCACAAAAGCATGTTTTTGTTGACATGCACTTTCGCAGAACTGAGAATGCTTATTTAAGTTGCAGAGAAGTGTACTTTCAGTGGGTCGAAGTAGATCTATCTATATATATATATATATATATATATATATATATATATATATATATACACACATACACACACTCATGCATATACACATATAGATATGTTTGTGTGTGCGTGTCTCTCTCTCTCTCATATATACACATATATATATATATATATATATATATAGATATGTGTGTGTGTGTGTCTGTATGTGTAATGCAGAACCCAACACACATTTTAGAATTCCGTTTACTAAAACTATCAACAGACACACAATATAAAATGTACCTTATACTCTTTGTAATATCTTTATATTAGCAAATTAACAAACGTCTGTGGAAATATTCCAGATTGTCAATATGAATTTTGCTAAGCCTTAAAAATAGGCTTCTCAACCTACAGTTTTACAGGAAAAGCATTGTGCCGAATCCATCACTATGTTTTTTAGTTGCAGCAAAACTAGTCTGTAGCCCAGTGAAACGTCTTAAGTAATATGCTGACTTGCAAGGCACAAATATGCCACTCATTCTATCCTGTTTTGTGGCAGTATCTTTTAAGATCTATGCATTTTGTTGGATTTGCTGTATGGATTTATCTTCATAATTCCTCTGTATTACATTGTGCTTGAATGTCTCTTGCTCACTCTGGTGGTGTACAGTGATAAAGCCTTGACTACAGCACAACTGACCTAGGTTCATTTAGCAGCTTGGCTGACTGAAGGAGCAGCAGGGGATGAATGGGCATACCCATCTGGGGGGGGGGCAGTTATAAGGGCATTCCCCGTGGTGATTCCAGGCGAAGACAGGGGTTATCATCCTGATAGGTTGTGGGCCAAAGAGGAGGAAGTGTGGTGGGCATGGCTAAGGTGAGGAGGAATACATCACATGACCCCAGATACATGTCTGCTCCTCAGACACAACTACTTCACCACACAGGAGGGGGGGTAACAGACAGGCTTAAGTAAAAATAAATAAATAAATAACCCTGGCTGAAGGTGACGGCTAGATCCCCAGAATGCACTTACTGTCATAGATTCATAGATTATTACTTTGCTAAATGCCCTTTTAAGCCTAGCCAATTACCCCATGTGAGAATCAAACCCTGCACCTTGTCTTTATAAGGTAAACATCTTAACCATTATGCCAACCTCCTAACAAAGTTTTGTCGACACCCTGTTTCAAACCCTGTACCATTGGACTTCCACAACAGTGCATTAACCCATCAATCCAGAGTCAGTTTCACGACTGGTCCCAGTTATGTTGGAGTATGTCCCAGAAGAGAACAGAGAAGCTGATAGACCCATCGTGGATGTGGGACACTATGTAACCAGGCCATCAGATGAAGCAAGGAGCAAAAATTGCTTCAGAAAGTAAATTTGCTGGATTATCTGATCTGATATTGTTAATCCTCGTTCATTCCTTATGCATGGGGTATTGGTTCCAAGCTCAGAATCGAGCCGGCCATTTTCCAAGCTCACATCAGCTTCAAACTCTTGAGCTAAACTCTTACCCACAATACCCCTCTCCCTGTTAGCTCAGATTTCGTTTGCTGCGTTGCCATCTGGTCGTGTCAGGCTACTTCTCTTGAGCTAAGTACAGTCAATTGTTGTTTAATTGCTTTACAAATTACTTTTCTGTCAGAAAAGTTGATATTTTATTGTCTCTTGCCGTATCGCATCTAGCATTCATAATTTCCTCAGGTTTTTTCTGTCCTTTACTTACCTTTTTTACCGCAAGATCATTTTCTCTTTACCATCGTTGGTAATCTTTTTCCCCTTCTCTTTCATACCTTCGGGTACTCTCTTGTACCATTGTTGGTACTTTTCTATTAGTTAATATGGCAGATAAAAAAGCTAGTCCAGGGTTTAAGTGAATTTCTGATTGTGGACACAAACTGCCTACTTCTGATGCACACTCTTTATGTGTTTATTGTTTGGGAGCTTCCCATTTATCTGTTGAACCACCTTGTACTATTTGTGAGAACGTTTCTAATAGAACTTTGTTAGAAAGGAAAAACAAGCTGATACTGAAAGGACTTCTAAAATCTCCCTTTCAGAGGCTATTTCTGGGTCAGAGGTCTCAACCCCTCCTAAAGCCCATAAGAAAATGGATGTTTCTACTAAGGCTAAATCCTTGCCTTCGTCCCCGGCTGGGGACTCTCACCAACCAAAACCTAAAAAGGCTAAAATTTCAGCTCCAGAGCTCTCTCAGTCAGCCCCAGTGCTTTCGGTGCCCAGACCTTCGGTACCGAGGCCTTCAGCTCCATTAGGGATTTTGGCTCCGTTCTCTCCTGTAGCCTTCTACATATCGGTACCGAGGGGTTCCTCAGTTCAGACCATTACCACTGTATCGGCACCGACTGTTCAGTCGGCGTAGACCTTGACCGCGTCGGCTCCGAGATCTTCCTCGGAACCGAGGCCTTTATTATTGGCTCCAGTTTTATCGGTTCTGCCTTCGGCACCGACAACCACTTCGGCACCGATCCCTGTGTCGGTGCAGGCAGTGACTTCGGCACAGATGACTTCTTCGGTGCAGACTACAGTAGTTCAGTCTTTCTCTGCACCGTTGTCCTCAGTGCAGTCAGATGAGAGATGGGCACCGAGTCTGCCTCTTTTGTGGACAGGCCTGTTTCTCCCTCAGTCTCTGTGAGGTCCACTAGAAGTTTGTCTGAACATGATGTGTTGTGTCTTGTGGACCAGGCATTCTTGGCCAGAGGTATTCCACCCCCCAGGAACTATCCTTCCTTGAGAGGTGATCACCCATCTCCAAAGACACCTTCTTATTCTCCTCCTTCATTGCCTTTGAAGTCCATGGATATACTACAGTCTTCCCCTTCTGCGGTTCCCTTTATGAATCTCACTAAGGAACCACAGTTGCCTTCATGGCAGGAAAGTTTTGCTATGACCCAGGATGTCAGCTGTGACCTGCATAGCTTGCTGCTCCACAGCCATCCAGGAACTCCCAAGTCGGCAGGCTGAGCCACTTAGGGGAGGAGTGCCCCCTGTCCTAGACATATACTCCTCTCCTGGTGGACCAGCCTTCTAACTGATGGAAAAGGCTTTCGCTGCTGCTGGCGATACTGGACTGTCTATACCTCCGCCCTTCGCTGGTACACTGGTTTCACAAGTTGCACCTAGCAGACACCGGGTGCAAGGGCCTCAGGATTTATTCCCTCAGGAATCCCCTTTTCCTTTGTCTTCCCCAGCTTCTCCTGCTGAGGAGGTCCACCGGAAAAGTTTGTGTAAGAGGAAGCACGTGGACTCCACAGAGGAGTCCCTCACCGAAGACGCATATTTCACTGAGGGGAAAGGCTCCCTCAGTCACCCTCTGAGGTATCCTTTGGCGATATCCTCGAAATCCTGAAACAGAGAGGTGACTGGCAGCCCTCTAATCCAACCCCTGAGGAATCTTGTATTCCTGCAGGCTTTTTGCGCCCGACCCCCTACCTCCTGGGTTACTCCACCTGCCGATGAACTTGTCAAGTTCATCGTGCAGCGTGCTTGGAAGGCCCCTGATACTGTTGAAGCTATTCCCCGGAGGCTAGATAAGATCTTGTCCCCTCCTGCTTCGGATCCCCATTGGTCCAAAGGTCTTCCTGTAGATGCTTTGGTGGTAGCGGCCACAACAAAAAAGGATCTGGCAGAAGAAGAAAGCCAGACTGTCCATCCACCTAACAGAGAGTCCCGGGCACTGGACAGAATAGGAAGCGCACCTTTGCTTCAGCTACCTTTGCTATCAGGTCCCTGAATTATATGGCACATTTTACCAGGCTTCAAAGGAATCTAGTTTCTGAGCTCTCTGAAACCTTGGCTGGTGCAGTGTCTGATGAGGTCCGTGACAAAGTGGCCTCTCAGCTGGCCACCATTGAGTCTGTATCTAACTCCTCTATGCGATTGATATCTCACACATCAGAAGGAGTAGCTAGAGTGGCGGGTTCAGCTGCGGTCTTGAGACGACATGCTTGGATGCGCTTGTGCAACTTCATGGAACCTTTTAAGTCTTCTTTTCTTAATGCCCCCATTGAGTCCTCCTCATTGCTTGGGCCCAAGTTAAAAGCACACTGGCCAGATGTGAACAAGACGGTAAGACCCTTTCTGCCATAGGTGTCCGTTATTCTTCCCCTCAACATGCTTTCTCCCGAAACCAAAAGAGTGGGAAGATATGGTTCAAGAAATCTCAGGGTCCTTTCTGTGACACACAGGCCGAGTTTTCCCCCAGAGGCAGAGGGGAAACTCCTTTCGGGGCAGAGGGGGACTGCATAACCAGGGTTCCAGGGATTCTTTCCCTGGTCAATCCTACCAGCGCTCCTGAAGAGCGGCCCAACTCCTTTCCCCTGGAGGTGGTTGGGGGACGTTTCTCTTTGTACCCTTCTGACTGGCTAACCATCACCACCGATTCTTGGGTACAAAAGATCATAACCAGAGGTTATCATATCCTCTTCGATCTTTGTTCCATCCCTTCAAAAAATCTTCCCGACGTTCCACCCAGTCAAAGGGAAGAAGCAGTACCAGAGATAGAAAAGCTGCTAAGAAAAAGAGTCATCCAAATAGTCCCTCCAGACCAGATAGGATCCGGATTCTACTCAAGACTGTTTTTGGTGCCAAAGAAATCCGGGGACTGGAGACCAATTTTGTATCTCAGTGTATTGAACAAGTTTGTGAGAGTTCAAAAATTCCGGATGGTCACTATACAGTCTATCCTCTCACTTTTGGAAAAAGATGACTGGATGTGCTGTATAGATCTTCAAGATGCGTACTACCACATAAAGGTGGATAGGCCATCAAGAAGATGTTCATCGTTTTTCACTGTTGCAGTCATTACTCTTGGGTTATCCTGCTGGCAGGCTACCCGCAGTTGGCCAGAATTCCAAAGTCCAGGTCCGGCGTCAGTTGCTGTCACCTCTTCCCTGACGTCAGTGCGCCAGGGGTATAAAAGATGCAACCAACGCCATTTTCTTCAGTCTTTCTTGCCGTGCGGTGCCTGAAGCAAAAGCAGTTCGCAAGTGCCGGTCGGCAGACTCCTGA
The DNA here is from genome assembly GCF_019279795.1 of Protopterus annectens. Lineage (NCBI taxonomy): Eukaryota > Metazoa > Chordata > Ceratodontiformes > Protopteridae > Protopterus > Protopterus annectens. Next base: position 537,380,317 of record NC_056741.1, read on the forward strand.
GATTTTCACAGATGAATTTCAGATCCGAAGTCTTCATTAAAGCTAAGTACCCCATTGGGGAAACTTTTTTCTTGCTCCAGATCGATGTCAGAAAAAGTTAACAATTGTATTTCTTGTGGGAAGCAAATACCTCATAAGGATTTTCATTCTTACTGTATTCCTTGCCTAGGCCGTGATCATAACATTGCTAGCTGTCAGTTTTGTGCTAGATTCAACAAACGCACTATTAAGCGTCGGTTTGATTTTGCTTATCATTACTTTGGCCGAAAATTCGATTACATAATGCCGTCAGAACAGCTGACGACCAGAGTTTCTTAAAAACTCAAGGAAAAAGAGAAGGACAGGCATCCGAGATCCAAAACCGACGACGAGGCTTCCTGTAAGCCGGTTCTCAGTGAGGCGCTTTCGCAGCCCCTGACGCCCGCTACCTCAGAGGCACAGGCTGCTGACGACTCCCACTTGGAGCCAGCTAGGCCTCTGGATACTCAAGGTATTGGACACTCAGAAATCATTCCCTCAGATGGGTCCGGAGCCGCTGAGAAGGCATCAGCTTCTGAGGGTGTTTTCAGACCTACACAGCTTTATGTAAAGCCTACTTCAGCTTCAAAAGCAAAGACTAAAGCAGCTTTAAAGACAAAGAAACAAGTACAGCATTCTACAGAACAGACTTCCATGCCTTAGAAACAGATGCTCAAAATGGCCGAAGACCTTATTACCTTGATCAGGGGTTCCCATCCCCCTCCTGACAAGAGGCCTAGGCAAGAGACAGACTATGACTCTTCAGATCAGGTTTCCATTTCCTCTGACTCCTCTTCTGTACAGGAATACTCTCTTCCTCCCTATGAGGATTCTGATGCTGAAGAATCCATTCCTTCAGCCTCTCCTCCTGAGGATTATTCTTTTGGGGAAACCCTACATACCATGAGGGAGCACTTCCACTGGGAGAGACAAGATTACTCAGTATCAAAGAAAAGGCTTAGAGATTTTCTTTTACTTCCTCAGCACAGGCCTCTTGCTATTCCCCCAGTGCTAGACATTGTAGATGATGTATTTTCAGAGTCCGATCTTTCTCCAGACTCCTTACCTCCAGCTCCTGTTAAACCAGACAGATACTACAGGGTTCCAGATTCACATAAATTTCTTTATAAAAACCCTGCTGCTGACCCAGAAACTATTTCTCAGGGTCCCAAGGGGGTTAAGGCCGCTACTGCAAAAAACCCTATCCCTTCTGACAGGGATTTAAGGACACTAGACAGATGGGGGGAAAAGGTTTACACTTCTGCTACTTTGGCTGTGAGGGCTTTAAATTGTCAATTTCATATGATTAAATATCAGCAATACTTAATGTCACTGTTAAAACAGAAAATGTTGGCTAATTCTGATTGTGCCGAAAATAAGGAAATGCAGGATTTATTGTATGCAACTGAACAAGTGGGAAAGCATACATTGCAATGTGGTTTTGATTCTCTGGAGGCCTCCTGCAGGGCCACAGTTACAGGTTCTGTCATTAGGAGACATGCTTGGTTAAAGGAACAAAATCTGCCTGATCATGTTAAAGCAAAATTATTAGATGCTCCATTACAGCATGATACTTTATTTGGTGTTAAAGCAGAGGAGATTTTGAAGAAAATGGAGGACAAAGCAAAATCTATGCAAACAGTAAAGGATTTCTTACAGTTTCAGCCACCAAGATTTAGCAGGAACTGACCTACAAAGAATTGGTCCTTTCCAGTGTCGGACAGGCCACAAAGAGGCAGATACAGACATCCCGGAGGCAGATCCCAGCCCCAGGGCTCATACAGGCCTAAACAGTGGGGTGCTTCTACCTCCAAAAGTGGAGAAGACAAAGCACAGCCATACAGGAAACAGTCCCAATGACTTGCCTCTACCAGCACAAAGCACTTATCTTCTTGCAGCCCCCTTAGGGGGAAAACTAGCACTTTTCTCTCAAAATTAGCACATGATCACCCAGGACAAATAGGTATTGAATATAGTGTCCCAGGGCTAGGGCCACAGGTTCCACTTTCACACCCTGCCAAAGGCGAATGGTATGCCAAACCTGCCACACAGTCAATGGGCAGAGGCACAAAAACAAGTTTCGTCCCTTATGAACATGAGGGCCATTCCGCAAGTACCACAGCAAGAGCAGGGACAAGGATTTTACTCAAGACTTTTCTTGGTACCCAGAAAGGACAAAACCTGGAGACCAATACTGGACCTGTCTATTCTAAACACATTTCTGGACGTTCCAAAATTCAAAATGCTAACTCTGCAGCAGCTTCTGCCCATGCTGGGCAAGAAGGCTTGGCTTGTAACTTTGGACCTAAAAGAGGCATACCTGCATATCCCAATCAGACAATCTTGCAGGAGATACCTCATATTCATAGCTGGCTCAATGCGCTACCAATTCTCTGCACTGCCCTTTGGCTTATCTACTGCACCCAGAGTCTTCACAAAATGCCTGGCACCAGTAATTGCATTTTGCAGACAAAGAGGAATTCAAATATATCCTTACTTGGACGACTGCCTTATACAAGCAGAGAACAAGGACACTCTACTAAAGCATCTGGCGTTCGTAAAAAGATTATTAATTTGCCTAGGGTGCACAGTAAATGAAAAGATATCAAAACTAGTACCCTCTCAAGAGATAGTATTCCTGGGTGCAAGCTTAAATACAACTGCCCAGATGGCTTATCTCACACCAGACAAACAAAGGCAACTATCTTCTTACTTCAAAATGCTGGCAACAAAGACCCAGTTATCTGCAAGAATATTTCTGCAGGCTTTGGGCTTCATGGCATCCTACATTCTAATTCCATATGCCAGACTGCATATGAGGAAACTTCAGTGGTACCTAAAAAGTGTCTGGACTCAACATTGTCAAAGCCTGGAAGCGTTAATTACCCTCATTCCTTGCCTGCAACAGGAGTTTCGATGGTGGGCACATGCCTGTCACCTCAACAAGGGACAGCCATTCACTCTACCCACAGCCAGGCAGTCAATAACAACAGATTCATCGGATTATGCCTGGGGAGCACACATGGCAAGAAAATGTATTCAGGGCACATGGCTCACAAGCCAATTGCATCTACATATCAATGAAAAAGAGATGCTACCTGTTCAAAATGCCCTGACAGCTTTCAAGGATCTACTCCATCCAGGACAACTACTGATAAGGACAGACAATACTACAGTCATGTGGTACATAAACAAGCAGGGAGGCACACATTCCTACCCCCTGTGCAGACGAGCCATGACTTTGTGGGACACAGCATTGACTTATCAAGTTACACCTGCAAGCACAATTCCTGCTAGGAAAGAACAATACTCTGGCAGACGAACTAAGCAAAAACCTCACGGATTCCCACGAGTGGAAACTGGATCCACAAGTCTTCAGCATGATAACAAAGGAATGGGGATGCCCAGACATAGATCTATTTTCCTCCCCTCACAACTGCCAACTACAGAAATTCTGCACAATGACTTATCACAAGCAAGCGTGGAAAGTGGATGCTCTGTCATTCAGCTGGAAAAGTCTAACAGTATATGCCTTTCCTCCTCTGCCTCCTCCCCAAGGTGCTCCTAAAGGTCAGACAAGAGAAGCCAAGAATGATTCTGACTGCCCCAGACTGGCTACACCAGCACTGGTACCCAGTCCTAAAAAGTTTGTCTCAAGGCCCAGCCTGGACATTGCCTCTAATTCCTCACTTACTGACCCAGCGAAACAATCAGATTCTGCCCAGCCAACTCAGGACCCTAAATCTGGCAGCATGGCGGATAATGTAACCATTCAAAACACAACTCTCTCTAAAGCAGTGATGGATGTTATTTTGGAGACCAGGAGGCCCAGTACCAGAAAATCTTATGCAGAAAAATGGAAAAGATTCTGTGCTTGGAACCAGGTACAAGGAATTGTCACATCTGTGCCAAATATCCCTCAGATTTTACAATACCTAACTAAGATGCTGGACAAAGGCCTATCCTTTTCATCAATTAAAATTCATGCCTCTGCCATTTCAGCTCATTACAATACGGAACCTCCTATTTTTTCCCATCCTTTTCTAAGGCAGTACCTCAGAGGGGCCAAAAACATAAGACCTCCAAGGAGAGCCCCAATACCTGCATGGGACCTGATTATGTCTTGGAAAAACTCACACTGCCGCCCTTTGAGCTAGCCAATACAGCTGATATAAAGTTTATATCTTGGAAAACAGCTCTGCTCCTAGCAATAACCTCTGTAAGACGAGTTTCAGAGATACAGGCACTCATGGCTGTGGAACCTTTCATCATTTCCCATCCAGACAGGGTTTCTCTAAGGACGAACCCGACATTTATGCCTAAGGTATTGTCCAGTGTGGCCCTTAACCAAACCATTCATTTGCCTACCTTTTATCCAAACCCACAGAATAAGGGTGAGAGACTTCTGCATTCTTTGGACATACACAGACAACTACGCTTCTACTTGGACAGAGCTAAAGCTTTCAGAAAAACTGAGCAAGTCTTAGTGGCATATGCTGCAGGATCTCAAGGAAAGTCTATCTCAAAACAGACTATTTCAAAATGGATAGGCCACTGCATTTGTTTCTGCTACTCACAACATGGCAAATCAGTGCCCAAGGGCATTAGGCCTCATTCTACCAGGGCAGCAGCCACTTCAGCAGCCTTTCTCAGAGGAGTACCAACCAAAGACATTTTAGAGGCTGCAACATGGAGTTCAGTGCACACTTTTACAAAGCAGTACCATTTACCTCTCTACTCTAAATCCAGAGCAGGCTTCGCCACTGCAGTTCTGTAGGGCCTTATAGCCTCTCCTAATCCCATTTAGGCCCAGCCACCCAACCTCAGCTTTGGGATTCAACCCAAGAGTAATGACTGCAACAGTGAAACATGAACATAGTACAGTTGTGTACCTACCATAAATGTAGATGTTCGAGTGTATTCACTGTTGTAGTCCAGGTTACCCACCCACCATCCCCCTTTTTTTTTCTGGGACTTACCTATACTTCTCTATCTTATACAACCTATGTGGTGTATTTGCTTATAGATGAAGGAAATGTTTATTTTACTGCATGCATAATTATTGGCATAATTTTTTTAGCGTACCATTTTGGGGGCACCTGACATCTGGGGCAAGAAAAACTGAAGAAAATGGCGTCGGTTGCATCTTTTATACCCCTGGCGCACTGACGTCAGGGAAGAAGTGACAGCAACCGATGCCGGACCTAGACTTTGGAATTCTGGCCGACTGCGGGTAGCCTGCCAGCAGGATAACCCAAGAGTAATGACTGTAACAGTGAATACACTCGAAAATCTACATTTATGGTAGGTACACAACTGTACTATTTCTGCGCTTCCATGCGGGAGCCATTCACTACAAGTTCAGAATACTGCCCTTCAGACTCTCTACAGCCCCCAGAGTGTTCACAAAGTGCATGGCAGTTGTCACAGCTCACTTGCGACTTCAAGGATTCCAGGTGTTTCCATACCTAGATGACTGGCTCATTTCAGCCCCCACCAGACATCTACTGGAAAAAGCCCTGGCATACTGTCTCTTCGCTGCTGAAAGGCTAGGCATAACCATAAACTGGCAGAAATGCAATCTCACCCCTCAGTCGACAGAATTCATAGGGGTTATCTTGGACACAAAAAACTGTAGAGCTGCTATCCCAGAGCACAGAATTTTAAGGATAAAGCAACAACTAATTCCAATCCTTTCAAAGGAAAAATCCATGGCTCACTCGGTTCTACAGCTGTTGGGTTCCATGGCAGCCTCCATCACCATTGTTCCCCTGGCCAGGTTTCACATGAGGCTTCTACAATGGCTACTGCTCACTCGATGGTATCCTTTTCATCATCCTGTTTCAGCCTTGATTCGAGTAACCCACAGGTGCAAACAGGATTTAAATTGGTGGATGACACACAATCTCTCACAATGGTCTCACCCCTTTCTGCCCCAGCAACCCAAGGCCACAGTGACCACGGACGCCTCCCTGATGGGGTGGGGTGGGCTATGTCAGAGACAGACAGTCCAAGGCACTTGGTCCCAACTGGAACCCCATCTGCATATAAATGTTCTAGAGCTGAGGGCGGTACTTCTGGCGTTGCAAGCATTTCTTCCCCTGCTGCCGTCTGGGACAATTGTGATTCAATCAGACAACATGGCGGTGGTCTGGTACATCAACAAGCAAGGTGGAACCAAATCTTACCCCCTTTGTCGAGAGGCCATGAGGATATGGCAATGGGCGATGGCTACCAACTGTTTTCTTCTAGCAACGCACATTCCCGGGAGTTCCAACTTGATAGCAGACACACTCAGCAGGTGCATTCTTCAACCTCACGAGTGGTCCCTGAATCCCTTGATAGCGGCGGAGATGTTCCACTGCTGGGGCTGTCCTTGCTGTGACCTCTTTGCATCCTCAACCAACTACAAATGCAGCAACTACTTCGCCCTGATTCCCCCTCCGGGACAGTCACCCAGGGATGCTCTAGTCCACAATTGGCCCTCGGGTCTTCTCTACGCATTTCCGCCCTTTCCTCTCATTCCCCAGTTTCTGAAGAAAGCCTGGCAGTTGAAGAGCAAGGTAATCCTCATAGCACCATATTGGCCATGACAGATTTGGTTCCCATTCCTTTGGCCTCACCTACTAGACTGATCATGGATCCTCCATCCAATCCCAGAGTTGATCTCACACCCACAGAACCTGATTCATCCCAGCCTGCACAGCCTGAAGCTAACGGCTTGGCTACTCCAATTCCCTTGATTGCCAGGCAGAATGATCTTTCTTTACCAGTACGTGATATTCTCATTGCTTCTTGTAAGTCTTCCACTAGAATTACTTATCTGAGCAAGTGGAAAAGATTTACCTGTTGGTTGAAAGATAAACAAGTAGACCCCTTTTCAGCACCAGTGTCGATAATACTAGACTATCTGGCTGACCTGTTTCAGTCGGTTCTATCGGCCTCTACCATTAGCGTTCATTTGGCTGCAATTTCTAATTTTCATGACGGTGTCCAAGATTCCTCTCTTATGTCCCATAAATTGTGCAAGACCTTCATAAAAGGTGTGAATCATCTGATGCCACCTTTTAGAAAACCTGTTCAACCATGAGATTTATCATTAGTTCTACAAGCTCTGACAATGGCACCTTTTGAACCAGCCTCTTCTTGCGACCTCAAGTATTTGTCATGGAAAACCTTGTTGTTTTTGGTCGCTATTACTTCTGTCAGACGTATTTCTGAACTTCAAGCTTTATGTATCAAGAGTACATACTTTATTTTTGATAGAGATAGAGTGTCTCCGAGAACTAATCCATCATTTCTGCCTAAAGTGATCTCTGAAATGTCCATTAATCAAGCCATTGAATTGCCAGTTTTCTTTCCCAACCATTCAAACAGAGGAGTGTATTGCCTACATACCCTTGATATACACAGGCAAATCCGTTTTTACTTGAACAGGACTAAACCCTTTCGTAAATCTGGCCAGTTATTTTTTGGCCTTTTCTGGATCTAGATTAGGGTCAGCTGTTGCTAAGGTCACATTAGCTAGATGGTTGAAGGACTGTGTGACCTTTATTTACACACAACGTAATATCTCGTTGCCTACTACCATGAAAGCTCATTCAACAAGGTCGGTGGCAACTTCTGCTGCCTTCCATGCTAGAGCTTCTTTACATGACATCTGTGCAGCTGCAACTTGGGCTACGCCTCATACCTTCATCAATCATTACAAATTGGATTTGGCCTCCAGGGGAAGAGCATCTTTCGGTTCTATGGTGCTCAGGAATGTCCTTCCATGAGAGCCTCCCAGGAATAGAGGTAGCTGGGGACTCTGTCCCATGCGTAAGGAATGAACAAGGATTAACAATATCAGATAAAGAAGTTATGTCTTACCAAAATGTTCCATCTGTATTGTTGATCCTCGTTCAGTCATTACGACCGTCCCTCCTTACCCCTCCTGTGGTTTCTAGTGGATCTCACCATCCAGTTCTCTTAGGTTATTTGACCAGAGGTAGCCTGTACCTTCTTTAACTTGTAAACTCAATCTGAGGTAACAAGGAGAGGGGGATTGTGGGTAAGAGTTTAGCTTGAGAGTTTGAAGCTGACTCAAACTTGGAAAATGGCTGGCTCGGTTCCGAGCTCGGAACCGATACCCCATGCATAATGACTGAACGAGGATCAACAATACAGATGGAACATTATGGTAAGACATAACTTCTTTTTTTGCACCTTGTTAATGTTGCAGTACTTGATGTAAAATTCTGTATGATGTTTGATGACTGTATGCATATGCACAAAGCTGTTTGCCTAGTTTGTGGCTCAAAAGCAGTTAAGAACCAGCCTACCCACCCAGTTAATGAAAAAATAAATAAAAAAATACTTGAATCATTTTCCTTGCTAGTAACAAAGTAGACAACCATCGCTTGAAAGGTTACAGAGCAGATGATTGAAAAAGAAACTTTTATAATAAAGCAACCATACATTTTTCAGTTTTGAAGGAAAGCAAGAGGGCTTAGATGGTTCTTGATCAAAATCTTTCACAGAATATCTATCCAAGTTATGTGGTGGCTGTTCACAGTCATCCAAGATCCTACAGAGAAAGAGGTGAAGATGTAAAACTCTATAGAAGGAATGAGAGACAACTACTGAAGCTGCCAGATATGGTTTCAGACAGATAATGGAAAGCAGTCAGGGTTTGCCATAGGTTGAACTTGGAGTCACCTAGAGACTTTTATGTCTTCAGCTACTAAATCATGTCCTGAAGCTTAGACACTATATCAAAGTAAGGGGTGTTGCTGCTGCCAAAATCAGTGATAGTAACCAAACTAAGGACAGTGATTAAAAGTGCAGTGACTGTAAATGCTCAACAAGGTTTGAACCCTTTAAAGTAACAAGCTACTCAGATAAGAAGACATTACACAATTCATAACCATGAAATGCAGTAAATTGTGCAAATGCTGTAACTGTACAACACATGTAGTTATAGCATACACACATTTGTATGTGCTCCAACAAATAATATAAATCAGGAAATAGATTCTCTATCTTCATTAAAGGGGGATGATACATACCTAATATGTTGACTTTCTCCCTTTGTAAACTTAATTCTGGGGTGTAAATTGCGTAACCGGAGCTTGGTGTTCAGTATGGAGTAAATATCTGAAGTGAAGACGTCTAATGGTGGTGTACTTGTAGTATGAACTAATTAACCTCAAATTTCTCTGCAGACCTGACACACAGTGTCTGGCTTAGGCATTTCTGTCAAAATGGAACATTCGCCGCTTGGCATCTTTCAGGATGTCCGTCAAGGAAGGTACCATTCAAGAGGACTGTGGGGTGAACCAACAGGCCTTTTTCAGCCTTTGTTGTGCAGAGGGTGCAGTGCCAACCGGCCAGCCATCATTTTAATGCATCACATTAAGATACTCTGTATCTGTGAGATCTTCAGATGGGGAAGAGATATGAGTTAGCCCATTCTTCACAATTCATGTCTTCAGTAAGTCAGACCATGGTGAACTCAATGTGCTACATTTTTGACACAACCTCCTTCAGTCTCTTAGAAGGAGGCTCAGAACCACAAGAGTACAGGGCTTTCTTTGGCCAGGGGCTCTGAATCAGAAGATTACAGCACCCATTTTGCTGAAGACCGTTGGAACCCTGATTTTGTTGAAGTTCACTGAAGGACTTAAATACACTATACTTGAGGTAGAAGAAAGAAACATGACCTCTTATGTCAACAAAACTAAGGGTTAAATGATGGGAATAACATACCCTGTGGACCATGAAGTGGTTTCTGGAAAACCAAAAGTAGTGCCAACATCAGTATTAGCAAAGCTATGGCCAAAATGGCCACTGCCACAAGTCAAGGATCTGAACACTAAAGCAGCACTGATTGACAACAGTACAAATGATGCAGTTACTAGCATCAGATAAATGTACTAGATCCAGCAATAAAATTGTTTGTTCTAGGAAAAAAATAGCTCCAGTCAATGGACTTTGAAGTCATGGTTTAAACTAGATGAGGGAAGAAGCTCCTGCACTTTGCCTTTGAGTTTCAAGGCTGCTTTTTTCATCTTGCTTTAACTGTTAGCTGCTAAAGCTGGTGAGTGTAGAGATCTAAGAGCCTCAGGCCTGGGCATCAAAAGACTGAATCTGTGCAACTAAGACCAATGAAACAGTGAATTCCACAATCATAACAGTCAGAATTTTTGGTGTGGAGGACTCCATCTTGGGTGAAGGAGGAGGAAGAAAAGAAGAAACCATTTTGGAGACCAAAATGTTTAACTTCTTGACTGTAAAAAAAGGATGACACTGAAGATTTGTGCTAGATAGTTAACGTACAGGCTGAGAAGACCCAGATGGCTGTGCTGAATTAGAATCTGTGTATGAAGCAGCTAAGACATGAGACAAAAAGTGTTCATCTGATGTTGTTGATCTTCATTCCCTTCATCACTGATGAATGTTCCGTCCTTGGAACCGAGCCAGCCTTATATCAAGCTCACGCCAGCCCAAAACTCTCGAGCTAAGCTTTTACCCCTAGTACCCTTCTCCGTCTTACCTCAGATCTTGTTTGCCATATTGCTGTAAAGCCACATTAAAGCCAGCTCTCAAGTTGAGTTCAACTTTTTGACTGTCATTTGTACTATAGTGAGTGTACTAGTCTCTTTCTCTCTACCTTTTACATTTTCTTATTTTTTGTGATCTATTGCTAATCCTTTTATCTTTTTACCTTTTGGTAGTCTTGGTACCATAGGTGGTACAGCCTTTCTCCCTACCCTTTGGGGTATTTCTTAAATACCATTGCTGGTATTTCTTTCTTTCTTTCTTCCTTTCTCTTTATTTAAAAAAAAAAAAACTCCCTTTTCTTCTTTTTCTCTTATAACCGGTGTATCATTTTGTCCAAGAAGAATGTTATGTCTTGGTTTAAGCAGTGTCATACTTGTAATAGGAAAATGTCTAATAGTGACTCACATGATGATTGTGTGTATTGTTTGGGGGGTGCCCCATCTCTCAGTGCAGCCCCCATATTCTGTTTGTAAAGGTTTCAGTCAGCACACTTTTGAATGAGTGTAAAAATAAGTTGATTCTGAAGGCCTCCTAAAAACCCTTTTCAGAGGCTCTTTCTGTGATGGAGCCCCCCCCCCCTCAGAAAAGAAAGGAAAAGACCACACTGTGTACCCTCTTCACACTCTGGTGATCTGGGCAAGCCTGCCAAGTCAAAAATACCTAAGATGTCTCCGGAACCTAGGTCTTATCTGTACGGGACTGACCTTGGTTCCATCAACTGCAATACCGCCTTCACCACCAACATTGTCCATGGCTCCGACATTAGATGTTTCGAAAACTGCTTCACCCTCTTCAGCACAGAGCATACCTTCAGTACCTATTACTTCAACTCCACTAGTGACTGAGCCATCGTCCTTTCCGGTACTGAGTGCTCTTTTGGCACCGAGTCCATCTATGGTACCTATTACCCCTATACTAACCCCACTGCTCCCTGTCTCCAAACTAGAGACAGCGGTGCCATTGGACACCAGTGCACAGATCCAATACTCCCTGTCAATGGATCCCTTTCTAGGACAAATATATAGCCCCTTCCTAGAGAGACCAGACTCCCCGTCGGGGATATCTACTAGATCCACCAGGAGCCTTTCAGAACTTGATGTGGTGCGCCTTGTGGATCATTTGCTGACAGCCAGAGGGATCCCCACTCCATCTAAGACCCATCCACTTTCCGGACCTGGGACTCTCTCTCCAAACACTCCGTCATACTCTCCTCCTTTGACCTTACAGGTTTCAAAGTTTCTAGCTCTGACGTCCTTTTTGGAACCCTCTCTTTCTGTGCCAGTAGTGGACCTCACTATGGCCTCGGAACTGTCCCTTTGGTCTTCGGTATCTTTGGAACCGAACCTTCCTTAAGGTCAGGATTGGGCTGCGGGCTGTTTGGCGCCGAATATGGTTCCAAGTGCTTCTACGGTTCTGTCCATGGTGCCAGAGGCTCTGTTGGCACCAGTTCTTCTTGAGGCTCCTTCCTCGGAGGCAGGTTCGGCGGAGCGGGGTGTGACCCTGGTTTGAGGTTGTCTTTTTTGATTCCGGCTCCCATCCCTCTTTGGGCGGACCTGCTTTCTGGGCGATGAAGAGGGCATTTGCTTCAGGAAGCATTCTTCAGACGTCGGAACCCCAGAAACCCCTTCCCCCTGAGCTGCAGCAGACACAAGCTACCTCCCCAGGACATCAGGCACAAGAGCCGCAGAAAACCCTGTTGCAGGGCACCCCTTCTGAGTCCTCCTCAGAAGCCCCCACTGAGGAGCCACCATGGAAGAAGTCATGCAAGAGGAAGCACGTAGACTCCCCTGAGGAGTCTCTGACTGAGGATATGGATTACAATGAAGGGGGGAAGGGTCCCCACGGTCACCCCCTGATGATGTCTCCTTCAGAGACATTCTTGAAATGCTGAAAGAGAGGGGGTGACTGGAAGTCCACCAACCCTTCCTCTGAGAAGTCCATCTTTCTCCAGGCTTTCTGTGCCCGACCATCTACCTCTTGAGTGACCTCGCCTGCAGACAAGTTAGTTCAACTTGTGGTGCAGCACGCTTGGAAGAATCCTGATTCTGTGGAGCCGATCTGCAGGAGACCAGACAAAATTCTATCACCTCCCAAGGAAGAGCCCACATTGGTCTAAGTAAGGATTTACCAGTTGATGCTGTGGTGGTGGTAGTGGCCATGAAAAAGGAACTCGCCAAAGAGAGTTAGACTGTTCACCCACCCAGCAGAGAGTTCTGGGCAGTGGACAGATTAGGAAAGTGAGTCTTTCTTCATCGACCTTTACTATACGGTTCTTTTAACTATCTGGCACATTTTACAAGGCTCCAAAGAGACTTATTCTCCGAACTCTCTGGAACTGTCTCAGGACAGGTAGTTGCCTTGCAGCTCGCAACCCTGGAATCCATCTCTAACTCGTCCATTAGGTTAATATCACATGCAACCAAAGGGGCAGCCAGAGCTGCGGGTTCACGCATAGTGATGAGACGGCATGCTTGGATGTGCCTTTGTGATTTTGGGGACCCTTTTAAGTCTGCCTTCCTGAATACTCCAGTTGAAGCTTCTTCCCTGTTTGGCCCTAAAGTGAAGGACACTCTAGCCAGGTGTGAAAAGGACAGCAAGACCCTGTCTGCCATAGGTGTATGCTTCTCCATTCCACAGCAATCCTTTTCCAGGAACCAGAGGAGTGGGAAGTTGTGGCACAAAAAGTTTCAGGGTCCTTTTCGTGACACACATGGTGACTATACCCCCAGGGGCAGAGGGGGTAACTCTTTCAGAAGACACCCCTACTGTGGCAGAAGGGGCCCTCATAACCAGGGACCCAGAAATTCTTTCTCTGGACAGTCCTGTCAGTGCTTCTGAAGAGTGGCCCAATTGCTTTCCTCTGGAAGCAGTCGGGGTACGTTTCTCTCTGTACCATGCTGCCTGGCAGTCTATAACTTCCGACTGTTGGGTGCAGAAGATTATAACCAGAGGCTACACTATTCTCCTCAGAGTTTACCCAAAACCTCTTACAAAACTTCCCGATGTTCCACCCTGTCAAAGAGAAGAAACAGCTATAGAAATAAAAAAAGCTGAGTCAAAAAAGAGAAATCCAAGCAGTCCCACCAGACCAATGCAGATCCGGATTCTACTCAAGGTTCTTTTTGGTCTCAAAAAAGACAGGGGACTGGAGACCAATTTTGGATCTCAGCAATTTAAACAAATCTTCTTCTTCTTTTGGCTGCTCCAGTTAGGGGTCGCCACAGCGGATCATCTGTTTCATTTCTTCCTGTCTGCATCTTGCTGTGTCACACCAACCACATGCATGTCCTCTCTCACCACATCCATAAACCTTATCTTAGTCCTTCATCTTTTCCTGTTACTGTCAACCAAATGAAATTCCGTATTGTCATGGTTCAGTCCATTCTTCCATTCCTGGGAAATGGCGATTGGATGTGCTCCATGGATCTCCAGGACACGTATTACCACATCAAAATGGACAAATGCTCCCGAAGACTACTTCGCTTCTGGCTAGGATCCAATCACTACTAATTTCGCGCTCTGCTGTTTGGACTCTCTACAGCCCCCAGAGTGTTCACCAAGTGCATGGCAGTAGTCACAGCTCACTTGTGGCTGCAAGGATTCTGGGTTTTTCCATATTTGGATGATTGGCTCCTTACTGTCCCCACCAAGCATCAATTGGTCACAGGCTTGCAATACATGATTTCCCTGGTGAGACTATTGGGAATAATAATAAATTGAGAGAAATCCAATCTCATTCCGACCCAGTCCATAGAGTTCATAGGAGCGGTTTTCGACACCCGCTCCTGCTTAGTATCTCTCCCTCATCACAGATTACAAAGACTGAGACTTCAGCTCAGGGTGATACTCTGTCAGAACAAAGCCTCAGCACGAGAAGTCCTTCAACTCCTAGGATCCATGGCAGCTGCTATATTAATAGTGCCTCTCACAAAACTTCACATGAGAATACTTCAATGGCTTCTGTTATCTCACTGGTTTACAAGTCGTCGCCCCCTCTGTTTTCAGGTGCTAGTAACCAGTCGTTGTAAACAGGACCTGCTTTGGTGGATGAGCCCAGAGACAGAACTTTGGAGTCACCCCTTCCACCCCTCTCAACCCAAGGTCACTGTGACCATGGATGCTTCTCTGATGGGGGGGCATTTTCAGGGTGTGACAGTCCAAGGCATGTGGTCCACAGTAGAGGCCAACTTGCATATCAGTGTTCTAGAACTGAGGGCAATGCTTTTAGCATTGCAAGCATTCCAATCTGTTCTTCCTTCTGGGACGATCACAATTCAGTCAGACAACATGTCGGTGGTCTGGTACATCAGCAGACAAGGAGGAACCAACTCTTACCCCCTATGTCGAGAGGTCATGAGAATTTGGCAGTGGGCGATAGCTTCCAACCACTTTCTGATAGCAATACATATTCCGGGGGATTCCAGCGTGATTGCAGACAAGTTGAGCAGATGTATTCTCCTGCCTCATGAGTGGTCCCTCAACCCCAGCACAATGGCAAAAATTTTCAGTCACTGTGTCCAGCCTTGCTGCGACCTATTCCCCTCTCCTCAAAACCACAAATGCAGCAGCTACTTCGCCCTAATTCCCCTGCAGGGGAAATTCCCGAGGGATCCTCTGATCCACAATTGGCCCACATGGCTGCTGTATGCCTATCCACCCATTCCTCTGATTCCACAATTTTTGAAAAAGGCACTTTGGTTGAAAAGTAAAGTGATCCTCATAGCCCCTTATTGGCCTCGACAAGTATGGTTCACCTTCCTTCGGCCTCGCCTATTATGCCGACCGTTGATTCTGGATCCTTCTCCAGACCTGATGTCTCACCCTCAAGGGCTGAGTCATCTGAACCTGACCAGTCTGAAGCTGACAGCTTGGTTTCTCCATGTCTGCTAATCACCAGGCAGGATAACCTTTCCTCTCTAGTATGTGATGTTGTTCTGGCCTCACACAAACCATCCACCAGAAAGCTCTATCTAGACAAATGGAAGAGATTCTCTATTTGGTCTAAGAAGAGAAAACTAGATTCATATTCAATTCCAGTTACTGTAGTCCTTCACTGTTTACCAAAATGTTTATAAAATGGAGCTGCAGCGTCTACCATACGAGTTCATCTAGCTGCTATTTCAAACTTTCATAATGGTTTTGGAAACTCTCCCCTGATTACTCACCGGTTATGCAAAACCTTTCTAAAAGGAGTGTCTCATATCAGACCCCCAATCAAACAGCATATTGAACCATGGAACCTCACTTTAGTCCATTAGTCTTTGACTCAACCGCCCCTTTGAGCCTGCAGTGAAATGTGACATCAAATTCTTCTCATAGAAGTCCCTTTTTCTGGTCGCCATCATGTCAGCTAGATGTATTTCAGAGATTCACGCTCTATGCATTAATCGGCCCTATCTTATCTTTCACAAGGACAGAGTATCACTCCGGACGAACCCTACCTTTCTTCCCAAAGTCATTTCGGATTTCTCCATTAATCAAACTACTGATCTTCCAGTATTTTTCCCAAATTTTACTAACAAAGGGGAATACTGTCTGCATTCATTGGATGTACAGACAATTGATATTTTATCGGAACAGGACTAAGACACAGAATCATTTCCTTTTCTGGCCCTAAAATGGGAAATTCTGTTTCTAAAGTGACCTTATCTAAATGGCTTAGAGATTGCATACTTTCCATTTGCCATCATGAGAAGAAGCCTATACCACAGTAAATCAAAGCTCACTCTACCAGGTTGATGGCAACTTCTGTAGCCTTCCATTCTAGAGCCTCCATGGACGACATCTGTGCAGCAGCAACATGGGCTTCTCCTCATACCTTTATTACTCATTATAAACTGGATTTGGTCTCCAGGGGAAGAGCGTCCGTTGGTTCTATGGTACTCAGGAATATTCTTCCATGAGGGCCACCCAAGGGAATGCAAGGTAGCTGGGGACTCTGTCCCATCAGTGATGAAGGGAATGAAGATTAACAACATCAGATAAAGAAGTTATGTCTTACCATAATGGTCCATCTTTGTTGTTGATCTTCATTCATTCATTCATCACTCTCCCCCCTCCAAAGGCTCCGAGTTAGGGCACTTGCGCAGAGACTGCCTCTGCTTTACTGATAAAGGGCAAACTCGACCTGAGGTAACAAGGAGAACAGTATGGGTAAAAGCTTAGCTCGAGAGTTTTTGGCTGACCTGAGCTTGACATATGGCTGGCTCGGTTCTGAGGACGGAACTGACATCCCATCAGTGATGAATGAATGAAGATCAACAACACAGATGGAATGTAATGGTAAGACATAACTTCTTTTTTTAGTTCATCAGCATGTTCTGCAGCTTGGCTGAATTTTGGCCAGAAAGTGCACTTAAACATGTTATTCCCCTTGCATAAACAAATTAAAGGCTGTGTGCCTGTCAACAGGTGGAACAAGCCAACTACAGTTATACCTTCTAAATGAAGGGAGGGATACTGTGAGACTACATATTCCAAAAGAAAATAAATCTTTTTGACAGAAAACAAGGGTAACAGAAAGCACTTTTGTATGACAAAAGTAACAAAGCAGGTAAAGGAGTGTAAGAGTGTTGGCTGTAACTGCTTCAGTTAATCTGGCCATATTATAATGATAGCTCTTAACAAGTGTAATGCTGAATCATGTCTCGCAGCGGCTTTTAATTTTTGTATGTTTTATAACAGTTAGCAGTTGTACTGCAACTCGTAATATCTCTATGTCTTTCTCTCTGAAGATATTTACACCTCCCTGAGATGTGTTCTGCTGACAGTATCTGTGATGTCTGAAAGATTCCAAGACTTATTGTACTTGAAGGCATAATTCTGTGATACTAATAACATCCTCTTTGCGTGAGGACTTAAAATTGAGGAGGCTTATGAGTCACAATATTTTCCATGTTTATAGTCATGGAAAATTTGACTAACAGATCTGCTTTAGCATTCCTTTTTATGATTGTGCATCACAAGTATGTATTCAAGTTGGTGCCCTTGATACAGAACCATCCATTCTGCCTTCAGTAGTAGACAACTTCCAACCCTTGCTGACTAGCATCAGTTTGCAGGGTTGTTGGTAATGTTGCATCATAATATTTTGATTTGGATCATTTACATATTGTACTAAAGTTATCCACTTAGCCAAAACTCTACCTGAACTTCAAGTCATAATACAGTAAGTTTTCCATAAGCATTGATTGCAAAGTCTAATCTCTTGCTGAATGCTTTAAAAATAATATGGTATTTTCACAGAAGTGCACACACAATGTTATTGGCTGTAATCATAGCTAATAAATGTGCATTTAAACATCACATGGATTATGTAATATAAAAAGGGCTGTATATGGATCAAAATTATGTCTAATTCAACAGGTAGTGGTATCAACTGGCTCAATCCTCGCAGTCCTTAATCTTTTGTGTGCACCATCCGTTTTCACCACAGTAAAAAATCTCTCAGATTGGAACAAGTAATACAGTAAGAGAGCTACATTTGCTGCACATATTCCAAAATGAACACTTTGTTTTGCAAAACTGACTAGAACTGTTTAACACTTTCTCAACTGATACTTTGCATCCTTTTATACAAGTTAGACACATTACAAAATGTGGTTCAAATTTGTAAGCCAACTAAACCACTAAGATCAACAGATCAGAATTGGTTTCTGATAAATAAATCCAGTAATAGTTTTGGAGATTCCCTGTACTCATAGCCTGTAGCCAAACTGTGGAACTCTGTTCCTCAAGAAATGCAGTTTGAATCGAATATTAATCTGTGTCATTCCAGCTTGGCATACTTATGGAAGGGTAACTGTATTAAATAGAGATAAAAATTTGTAAGATGAAGTTATACTTTTATTGAAAAAGTACTTATCTTAGCATAATATGTTCTGTAGATACTACATATTCCCACATAACATTATTTTCTACTAATACTTCAAAGCTGTTTTCAGTACCATTTTCCTTAGTTTCTGTCTTAGGTTTATCTGCATCAAAACACTTATTTTATATCTGCAGTAATGTAGACTGTATTTCTATTTATTAAACTCAGTCTAAAAAAATAATACCATCTATATTTTTAGCTAGCATCCTTGTTTTTAGTTTTGCTTAATTCTTTGTCTCTTGCCTAAACATGTATAACACATATATGTAAATGCTTCTAAACTGTATGTGCTGTTTTTTTTTTATATTAGTTTATGCCTGCCTTAATGATGTTTTATGTATCGAATCTGCACAATTGTATTGTTGAATGACGTTATGTTGTTGTACTTGTAAGTCGTCGTATGTTACTGGAATATAGAATTTTCTACTAAAAAGATGCTCTTATGAGCACAGTTAAACTTTCTTGGTTAGTAATCAAGCTGTCAGAATATAAAATAGTCACTAACCTTTTTTAGTAATTCAGAACTCTTTTCTTGATGTTCTGACCAGCACCTTATTGCATCATGTTCTTGCAGCTTTCTCAGTGACACAATTATATCTGACAAAGGTGACAAACTTTAACAGATAGTGTACCATTCCCAGCAGTTTTGTAAGTAAAGATTTGTTAGGTATTTGCATATCTACAGTTGTATGAACTTTGTCAGCATCTGGCTATAGTCCATTCTCAATCAACAAATACCCCATATACTTCAGAGAGGCGACATCTGGCTTTGTTGCATTGAAAACCCTGTATCCTCAATCTGTCCAGCAGCAGAATCAGTCATCTGCCACATTTCTGCTTTCTTGTGAAAAGCACTGTATTGCATCATGCTGTAGCAGCTTTCTGAGTGGTGATCTGTAACAGTTGCAGGATAGATTGAGAGGTAGTGTATCATCCCCAGCAGCTGTGTTAAGAGATTTGTCAGATATATGCATATCCACAGTTGTATGACCTTTGATAGCATCTGACTGTAGCCCATTCTTAGTAAATATCCCATTTACTTTAAAGACTCAAAACCTGTTTCTTACTTGACTTTGTAGCATTTCAAAGTCTGTGTCCTATGTGTTCAGCAGCTGAAAAGTCATTTGTCATATTTATGCCTTGTAGCACCCCAGAGAATGGTGGCATCATTAATATCAGCATCTTCTTTCATGTTTGGAATGTGGCGTATCCAACTTATTCTGCCAAAATCCCTAGATTGCATCAGGCACTGAAAAGAGTATGGTATTAGGCGCGTTTTCAAAACAATTCTTCATTAGTGGGTTATGCTTCCTCATGATAACATTTATTAAGATCTTGCATATGGATCAGTACATATTCTGACTTCATCCTGTTTCCCCACAGTCACCAAACTGTTCACTCATTCTGTAGAGTCTTTCTCCTTGATTGTTACTCCTAGTGACTCCATATGCATTAATTCTCAGTTTAGTCATACATGAATGGGTACTTGCTGAAGCATGAATCACTGGAACTGCTTTAATTACTATATTTATATGGTACTCAGTGTGTAGGCATCCTAAGCCTTTCAAGCAAATCAGCTAGCCTTTTTAGAATGTTGTTCTTATTCTGTCCTAAAACCTTCATACTCTGTGTCTTATGCTTGTGTTCTTGTAATGAGGTGCAAGTCAGACACGTTTTTACAGCATTGTCTTCACCCTCATTAGAATTAAAATTATAGGCAAATGTTGTCCTTGGATAAGCAAAGGAGGTTAAAGTTAAAAAAAATAAGTCTCAGGTAATTTAAAAACATCAAAGAGGCAAAGCCCTCATTACTTTTAAGAAAACAAATTGCTATCTTCTAATCCCAAAATGTTCTGAAAAGTTCTCGAGAGCTCAACCGTGCTAATGATTTTAAGCAAAACAGGCATTTGTCTAAAATTTACATGGCTATAACCCAGTTAAAGACTTTGGTTTCTAGTATATCTACAGTTAATGACACCACCTTCCATTTACCTGCCTCATCAAGTTACCCCAACATGACCTGACAGCAAACATTCTCAGGGATAACTGTTTCTCCATAAACCTCTGAACTTGCAAGCTCTAGTCATCCCAAGTGGCCTAGTCAACTGCAAATTCACACAGACTGCAGAGAGGACAACCCCGAGCTTATCTGAACAATCCTATCTTGGTTTGTGGTTTATTGATCATTACTGTTAAAAAGAAGTGGGACTGCGAGCAATAGTGAGCAGAAGCTACTGTGGGCATTCACGTGCGACATAAAGGAATTACGTTTTTTGTCTGACTTTCAGAACTTGTATGGTCAGAACAACTTTACTGTACTTACTTCAGTATTTATAAAAGGACTACTATTCAAACTAAAACCTGGCTCTAATGCAGCATACGATCAACCCTCAGAATATCTAAAATTTGCTGCAGAAACTATTGCCTATCCTATTATCATACTTATTAACAGATCCATTCTAGGCTCTAATATGCCTAAAGCCAGTCCTATCTTGGTTTGTGGTTTATTGCTCTTTAATGTTAAGAAGAGCAACTGAGAGCAATAGTGAGCAGAAGCTACTGCGAACATTCACATGCAATATAAAAGAATTACAGTTTTTGTCTGACTTTCAGAACTTGTACAGTCAGAACAACAACTTTACTATAACTTCCTTTAGTATTTATAAAAGGGCTACTATTCAAACTAAAACCTCTCTGTAATGCAGCAGATGAGCTATCCTCAGAATATCTAAAACTTGCTGCAGAAGCTATTGCCTACCCTCTTAGCATACTTATTAACAGATCCATTCTGGAATCCTGTGTGCCTGAAACCTGGAAGATGATTTTTAACCTACCCCTACACAAAGGTGGCAACCCCACAGATCTCTTCAATTTCTGCCTTATTGCCGTTCTCTCTCCCATCTACAGAATCCTTGAGATATGTGTACAGGTTCAATTTCTTGACTGTCTCACTCATAACCAAATTTTGTCACCCACACAGCATGGCTTTAGACCAGGTCACAGCACTATGACCGCATTAATTTCTTTCATGGATACAGTCAACAAAGAATGTGGTAAATTAGAATCCTCACTATTTCTACACCTTTCAAAAGCATTTCATACAGTGTCTCATCCACTTCCTCGAAACCAACTCTTTCACACTGGACTCTCCCCCTCTTCACTCAAATGGTTTACAAGCTATCTATCCAACAGACAACAAGCAGTCAGATGGAACTCCTCCCTTTCTTCCTGTCTCCATAATCCTACTGGTGTTCCCCAAGGTTCAATACTAGGGCCTCTCTTATTTAGCATATTTATTCATAATCTGCACTCCTCACTCAAACTTGGCTCTGTTATTCAATATGATGGCGATTCAGCTATCATCTGTTCAGCCAACTCAACCTATATGACCTCCGACAGTCAGCACAACTCACCTTCACTTCCACAGAAAGATGGCTTTACAAAAATCATTTGTTACTCAACCGTAACAAAACCAAGCTAAGGCTGTTCATCCCTAAAGAAAAAAAAACATAAAGATCAGTTCACTGTACTCTCTCAGAGCAAAACAGAAATTGCAGTAGTGTCCTACATTAAATTACTAGGGCTAATTATAGATGAACACACCAAATTTGACTTGCATATTCAGCACACCATCAAAAAACTCACCAAAAACTTGCCATTCTGTACAGGCATAAACATTTTCTAAGCTCCTCCAGTAAAAAAAACCCGTGCAGTATATCACATATCTATTACCCTTCCTCTATGGAGCTCCGATATTTACTACCCTGCAGTCAAAACTAGAAATATGTTGCAACAAATTTGCTAGGTTTACCACCTATGACTAATATTCCACACACAGCTGTAAAGCACTGCACTCTCGTAATTGGCTTGAACTGCCATATTATCTTTCATGCATACAACTAATAACGGCTCACAAACTAGTAAAAAGACCTTCTGTATGTCCTGGCCTCTCCACACTTTTCAGTCACTACCTACCCAGTAGGTCTCTGAGATCCGAAAATGAGCATCTCCTACAGCTACACAAACCCAAGTTAGTCCTGCAGGCTGACTTCTAAATTCCCACTCAGTAACCAAAGTCTGGAATTGTATTCCTCTGTCACTTAGCTCAAATCCAAACAGCCTTTAAAACTTCTTTACATATATACTTCTCCATATGGAGATGCAGTTGTACTTTACCCCAACTTTTAAATTCTGACCACCCCCACTTCCATAACTCCTGTGTCATTCTTACACACTCTGTTCCTCTTATTTCTTTTTCATCTGTAGGTAACACTGCTAATTACATATCCTGTTTTCCCTACTACCTGACTCAAAGCTTCATTACCAATTCTTTCTGTATTATTAGCTAGTAACAATTGTACAAAGTTACATACTCCTTGTTGTGTTAATTGCCATATGCTAAATACCTTGTGAATTTTACCAAAATGTCACTTAATCAGTTTTTTCCACTACTCTTCTGAGTTTACTTGTTTGTTATTGTTACTACTATGTATAATCTTATCTAATAGTTTATACTTGGTATATTTACTTGTTGTCTGTGGAGCTTTTCTTCCGGGGCCTCCACTAAAAATGGGCCCAGTGGACCATTCTGGTAAACAAATGCAAATAAATAAATAATTGCTTGTGTGGTTTTTTTCATAGAATTTGATTAAATTTCTGTCTGAATTCTGCGGTTACTGATTTTGATTATTCTTTTCTTTTATAATTTTTTTGTTTGTTTGAAGCTCAATATGGATTCCTTAAATGTGTATGACATTAATGATTTGCTAAAGCACAAATATCTTGTACAGTGTAATAAGTGCTGTGCGTATTTAAAGGTAACACCTGATAACACTGGTGATCTGTGTTCCTCATGTAAAAAGTTAAATAATTTGCTTCCCATTATTATTGTTAAATCTAGACTTACTGATGATGATTGCACTGGTGCAGTTGGCACAGCTTGGAGAACTGTTGTAACATGTATTAGTGACTGGACTGGTGAGATGAATAATGTTAGGCAAAGAGCAAATAGAACACATTTTGGAAGTGATGTGTCTGTTGTCTGTAAAGATAGACATGTCCAACCTGCGGCCCGCGGGCCACATGCGGCCCTCAGTGCTCTTCCATGCGGCCCTCAACCTCTAACTGCAACATCGATGTACACATGCCCAAAACACTTTTTTTGTTTTGTGTTTTTCGCTCCCGTGACCTGTAATGCTAATGTTGGTGTGCGCATGCACCAAAGCACCCTTCTAGTTTTGTTTTTGAGCCAAAAAAGGGTTAGTGTGTTTATGCCATTATTTTGCGCTGAACAATCAGTGTATGTTCTCACTGAAGAGGGACTCATGTATGGATTTGTTGCTGTTGCCTTTGAAAGGGACAGCAATTACCTGTGTTAATAGGTAAGTACGGAGTGAGTGAGTGCATGCATGAAGGCAGAATTGTGTACGTGAAAGTAGAAGAAGAGTGTGTGTGTGTATGTGTGTATATGTGTGCATGACCGAGAGAGATGCATGCACAAACAGGCTAACAATGATCAGTCTACCTACTGAACACAAACAAGTTAGCTCAAAAATACATCATACATTAAGAGTACACTTTCATTAAATTGGGGCTTTCCTGACAGGGAGAGTGTTGTATTGAACATGAACATATACCTCTTTACTGTATGGATTTTCAAAGAATGTCTGGATTTTTGTCTCATCTTCCAATTTGTGTCTTTTGCTTAGGAAATAAAAGTAGTCATCCAAGGTAATGCAGTTCCAGGGAGTAAGAATGAGACAGCGGCCTAGGGTTAATGGGTCAGTAGTGGACTGACTATGTGGGACTGTAGCATATAAAGTTGTATTGTTTTTTCAGACAAACAAAAAAGCACCTAGTACTGTTTTTTCATTAGTGGGTTCTAAGCAGTGGTAGATTGGACAACAGTAAGCATAGCTTTGGCGGATCATCAATACTGGCAAATCAAGTGGGCACAATGTCATTTTTTAAATGTTGGGGATTTTAGTGTGTATGTGTGTGCTTATGTGTTGGGAGTGCTGCAACAGTGGATGATTATTAAACACAGAGACTTACGGACTGTGGAGAATGTTTCTTTGTTTCAAAACCTAATACTTGGGTACGCATGCCAGAAGTAGATGTTTTAAGACATAGCTTCTTGCCATTTGCAGTGGATGGATATTTACATTTAATGGACAATGTATTAGCGTGGGCCTGTGGGGTTCTGAAGGATGCCAAGTCTACCACTGCCAATGTCTTGTAAAGTGACCTGGAAATGGATATTGGGATGTTACTGAAAAAATATAGTAAGTGGGCTTAGAAATACAGTTTAAACAAAGTGTACTTTCACTTTACAGGCCATAATTTAATTTATTTCAGGTAGTCCAGATACTGGTAGATTGTATACCATTAGACTTAATTAGGGAGAGCTGTCATTTTGGGGAAACAAGCAGCCCTAGTTTCAGTGAAAGCTCTGTGGTTGCTTGCAGGTAGGAAGTTGCAGGATGTTGATGCAATGTGTTTTATTTATTATTTTTAATGCATTTGTCATTTCAAAGCATGGTTTTCTTTGATGCAAAAGAAGGCAGGACTGAATGAGCCATATTATGTTTAACTGACAATAATGGGATAGAAAGATTATAAGTGATGTATAATGTTTGCAGCTACAGTTGTTTCAATGGTGTTTGTAATGCATAACTATTTTTGGGTCTGTGTCCCACTTTTATTTTCCGCTTTGTCCAGATTTCTTGCTCTAAGGTTGAGAGGTATGGTTCCATGCTAAATCAGAAGTTGTATTTACCTTGGAAGACTTTTTGGCATAATTATGAAAAACAGAGCCTTTTTAATATCTCTGCTTATTTCTAATATAAACTGCCATGTAACCTTGCAAATAACCTTATTAAGCTACTTTACTTCTTTTGGAATTGACAGGTATGATTAATCTGTTTGGACATAAGCATAGAGTGCTAATGGGACTTTGATTTCCTGCAGCAGTCTGTGCTTTACATAATCAAAATAACTTTTCTGTGTTTCTGGGTGTGTAATCAATTTAACAGTTTTAAAGATGTTTTCCAAAAATGAATAAATATATAATAAATAAATAATCCTCTCTACACTTTGAGCTATTGACAAAGTCTGGGGATTTATTTATTTTTCAAAAGCAAAGGTCAGCATTACAGCTCAGTAAACTGTCAGTCTGTGAGTAACTTCTGCACAAATTAAAATGTCTGAATGTCAAATGGCTTTAGATTGGAGGGAAGTTTATTTTTATTTATTTTATTTTATTTTACATTTGTTTACCGGGAAAGTCCGACTGGACACAGGTCCATTTTCAGCAGAGGCCCGGGGAGAAAAGCTCCAAAAATAACACAAAACAATATAATAGAATACATGAGAGAGAGAGAGAGAGAGACAGCAAATTATAGATGTAGTACTCATACAATATGGCAGAGATTACATCTCGTAACAGTGAGAATCATTGAGGTACAGAATAAACTTAAAAACATTTTTTTTTTTACCATTATAATTACAGCAAGGCAAATATCAATGAGTTAAGTTTTTAGGACAAAGCTGTTTGTACATAGCTGAAGTTCTGAAACAATCTTTTGGTATGGATTAACCTGGGGATTGACACAAGTTATATGTTTACACCAGTATGTAGCTTTATAGTTTATGGTTTTCTTATTGATTTACTTTTTGCCGAGCAGTTGTTTGTTGATTTATTGATGGTCCTTTTGGTGGTTGGAAATTACATGATTGAATCCATCTCTATTATGATTTTTTTTTTCAGATATTTTGACTTCCAGACAATTTAATTCAGTGAGTGGGTGTCATGTGATTACTGATAGGGTTACCACCTGTCCCACTTTGCGAGGGACAGTCCCTCTTTGGGCAGTTGTGTCCTGACAAAAAATTATAAAAATGGCAAAATGTCCTGAGATTTTTTAGGACAAAATTATTTCCTATATTTTATGTAATAGTTGCATAAAACAGTTATTCTGTATCTGAAATACCTAAATGTTATAAGAAACTGAATAAGCAACTAAAATGCTACAAAAATAAGCTTTTATTTAGGCAAAAAAGTTAAGTTCTATATTTTGTACTGGCCGTATGTGTCTGCTTGTAAAATCTGATGTTTGTACCAAAAAATGTCCCACTTTGGCCATTTGAAAAGGTGGCAACCCTAATTACTGACGTTGCCTAATTTACAAGTAGGGGCTTTTTTGTGTGTGTGTGTGTGTGTGTGTGTGTGTGTGTGTGTGTGTAAGAGAGAGAGAGATTTAATATGTATACTGAATATAATTTTGCAAATGGAATTCTTAGTTACACATAACCCCTCTTCTTGGGCAACTAGACTTGAGTAACCAATATTAGATCTTAGCCATCCAACTGGGAAAGGTTAGTATGTGGATTTTCCATCTGGTTTGATGAAGGCTATGCTACTTACCCAAGGACTACATTTATGGCTATCCATCCAGCCATCGTGTTGCTGAACTACATTGTTTGATAATGAGAGGAGCTTTTTACAGATGTTGAAAGTTTTTGTGTCAAGAACCTGTCCATAAGAAGTGGCTTATTTATGTTGCAGTGAAGGCTGTGGTCTTTGTAGTGAGCGTTTTAAGTATAACCAGTATTTCTGAGGTAGAGGACGTCTCTTAAGGCAGGATTTTTCTTAGCCTGGAAAGCAAGCCAATGATGAAATTTATAGGGGCCAGTGAGAGACAGAGGAAAGCAAGAAGCTTTTCAGTCTGTTTGGATAACTAAGTGAACTTAGTCCTTTGATCTTTTTTGTCAGAAATGGTTTTAGTTTTTCTTTCAGCAGGGTGTTTTGCTGAGGCACATGCCAAAAGGGGCACTGCACTCAATAATGGCTCTTGTAAAGGAAGAATACAGGGATATTATGACCTCCTTGTCCCTGGATGAGATACCCTTACTAATGAAGTGGGCCATGTAAAAAGCTTTCCTTACAACGGAGACAATGTGGTGGTCAAAAGTCAGGTTTCTATCAACCTGGGTGCCCAAGTACCATACGACTTATTGTGTGCTTACAACATTGTTATTAATGTGATAATTTGTGGGGACATCACTCTCCTCAAAGGGGATGATGATGCATTTTTTGGCATTTAGCTTGAGGCCATATTTCTGGCACCAGTTATTTGTTTGGGTGAGACCCTCTTGTAGCATATTCAGAATTGTTTTATTAAGTAAGTAATGTGAATTCTTTACTTTATTGCAAATTTGTTGGGTTATTTTTGTGGATTATAGTATTGTAGGACTGCTGATGTTGACATTTTATGTAGTTAGACTGCTGGAGTGGTTTTCCCAGTGAGAAATGCTAGTGCTGTAGTGAATATCGGTTTATTTGTAAAAAAAAAAAAAAAAAAAAAAATATATATATATATATATATATATATATATATATATATATAGATGTATTAACTAAGATGTTAGAGTTAACTGTTAGATTAGAGAATTAGAATTTTAAGGCAAATAGTAGGCATTTATTACATTTATTCATTGTTCAAATGCACCTACAGTACAGCCAGGAGGTCGACTGTGGTCTTCCGGAGCAACAAAAGAGTTAACTATATGATATATTGTATATGTGGTCCCAAGACCATTTCTGTTCACTCAGTGTGGCCCCAGCAAGCCAAAAGGTTGGACACCCCTGAACCCTATGAAACAAGACGATGCCCCTGACAACTTTGGAATTCTAGATGCAAATATTCAGCTGTGTGATGATTCAGAGTGTTTAGAAGGAAACAAAGAAAGAAAGGAAGAAGTTCACAACAAATAAGGCAGAAAAATAAACTGATAAATTTCTGTAAAGTAAAAAGAACTGGTACTAAAAAGGATACTGCTTTATGTAACACACAGATTGCAGGGAATGATAACATTTTTCTATCAGCAAACCTTCAGTCTACAGAAAAAGGCATTATTTTTCCAAAAGAGAAGGTAGAAAAAAGAGGCAAGGGGCAGGCAAAAAGGAAGAAATCAAAATTGAACGTGGAAAGATTGAAGAACATTACTGTAAGAAAAAAAGAAAAAAAGACAGTTGTTGACTGTATGGCTCAAGCTGTGGATGTACAAAGCCAGATGGATGAGATTTGTATGCTTGCAAATTTAATATGCAATGTAAACAGTGGAATTAATAAGGCTAATGGTGATGAAGATCATTCCTTTGTTACAACTGATGGAGCAGATACTACTGTATTAGAAGGTGAAGATTCTTCAGATCTGGTTAGAAAAGATATTCTTGTAATTGGAGATTCTGTTAGAGGAACTGATACTTAACATTTGCAGAGAAGATAATGAACATCACATAGTGTAATGCTTGTCAGGAGCCAAAATAGAAGATTTATGAGAAACCTTGGAATGTCTTAATGTAAGGAAGTATGGATCTGTTTTTATTCACGTCTGTACAAATGATCTCATCCGCAAGGTCTCTCTGACCATTAGTAGGGAACTTACAGCTCTGTTAAATAGTGTAGCTTGTACTGGTGTTAGGACATATGTTTCACAAATCACATATAAAAAGGATAGGTCACCGTGAACGAAAAGATTTTTTGGGTAAATAGCTACATGGAAAAAATGTCCCATTTTTAAAAAATGGAAATGTGTAGAACATCCAAGCTTAGTTTTAGGCGCGTGTTGAGGCAGGATGGCTTGCATTTATCAAGTTCAAGGAAGAGAATTTTTGCAGCAGCTGTTTTACACTATTTAACAAAACACTAGACAGGGTTTTTGCTAGATCAAAATTTTAACAGTTTACAGATAGCAACATTTGATGCAACTCTGATTGTTGTTAGTGCCAGGAGAGTTAATAATAAAGTTTTTTTAGTGGAAAATTTGCTACATTTCCACAAGATTGATGTTGTTATTGTTTGTAAAACATGGTTAAAGAACATTGACTGGAAACCAGTTCTGTTAGGGTATAAATGTTTTTACTGTAACAGACATTCTAACAAAAAATTAGGTGGAGCTATTATTATAGGGACTAAATATAGTCATGAGAAATGTGATTATTACATGTTCGATGAAAACACCAATACTATAGACTATGCCAAGAAAGACAATCCTGGAATATATAACAATTGTTGGAGTGTACAGACTGTGACGCGCATGCCCTGGCCCAGCAGTCAAGGAGCCTCAATCCTCACCACTAACACCAGTGAGGGGCGTCTCATATAGGAGGAAAGAATAACAAATACACACACAGTAAAGTGCAGTTTCTCTTAAGAGCACACAGACATCACAGTCAGTGTGGGGCTGGTCACACCCTTGCTCTCCAGGTCCCCAATAAGACTCACCACTGGCACAGCTATAGGGTCTAGATCTCAGCCTAATGGATAAGCTAAAACCTACAGCACCCTCTCTGTCCAACCAGTGCTTCGTGTCCCTGCCCAAGTAGTTGACACACACACACACACACACACACACACACACACACACACACACACACACACACACACACACACTCACTCACTCACTCTGAGAAGAGTTTATACAACCACACAGACACTCCTGGGGAAGGCTGGCAGAGGTTCTCCAACTGTGCCCCTTTTCCCAGACTATACAGTAGTACCAGCTGCCACCACCCACTAATATTTATCACCTACTCAAAGGCCCTTAAAATGGTGTCCAGTTATTACTGTGCAATATTATTATCCATTTGGTAGTATATCCCAGGGCTAAAGCTATTAAATTGGCTTTGTACAATTTTACCAAAGGCATGCAAGTACTCTAAAGATCTTAAATGATCTCTACAAAAACAGCCACAGTTGAAAGGGTTTAAAATATTTAATAACAAATAGTCAAAGCACAAGACAATACTTTCTACTACACAGTGCTAGTCAAGAGTTCAGAGATCACAGAGAAATACTTAAAATAATTTAGTAGTACAGTTCTGACATCACAGAAAAACGCTTAGTGTAATATTTCTAGTTTCTAGCTATTTCTAAGAGAAAACACAAATCTAAGATAAACTTACATATAGAGCAAGACAGTGCTGGTGAGTTGGATGGTCAAGACAAAAATGCTTAATGCTCTCTGATTCTCTTTTTAAAATCACATTCCTGGTTCACATTACATCATTCTTCACACTTCCCTGGGTTCCCAGGCTAACAGAAACTACATTTACATTCTTCACTTCTGGGCAGAAACCAGAGCAATTAAGGAAATTTATGCATGCAAATTCTGGCCATTAACTCTGGCCTTAAACAATAGGCAGGGTGCCTCACTGTAGACTTATTGTCTCTGAGTTTTAACATCAAAGTGTCACAACATGCTTTACTTGGTCAGTAGAGTACACTGTTACATTTTTTCAAGTTCCACATGTAACACTATTTTTACCATTTAAGACAACAAGCCTGTGGTTTACATTAATATTTACAGATGACAGAATTATCTCCAAAATTCTATCTGGCTAGGCTGGCAGCCTATTTTCACATAGACCACCAAAGTCAAGTGTTGATGACCTAGAGGAATTCATACATTTCTTGCTTGAAACACAGGAGGGAAGAATAATAGCTGAGGAATTAAGTTTACCATAAACAGATTGTAATAATGTTTCAACAACATTAGTAAGGAAATTATTCACAACATATGTTCAGGAACACCAATTGTTCCAGATTGTAAAAAAAAAAAAAAAAGTACCAGGGAACAGAATATACTAGACATTTTGTGTTCCTAAAGAAATTACTGTTCAAGTCAAGTTTTTGCCACCCTTTATGTGCAGTGATTATGGGGTTATAAAGGTTAATTTCCTGCTAGATAATTCTGCCAAACTGAAATCTAAACCAATGCACAGAAGATTAATTACAGATTATGTGGAAGTAAAATAGTCACTATGTAAAACTAACTGGAGTGATGTGTTCAGTGTAAAACCTGGAGATGGAATGTGGAAAGTTTTGAAAGAGAAATTTGTTGAGCGCAAAAAAATATTTAATATCAGGATCTAAGCATGCAACATCAGAGAGATGTATTTCCATAAGAACAAGATACCTGATTAAGGTGAGAGACAAAACTGTAAGAAATGGAAGATAGGTCAAACTACAACTTTGAAAACTGAAATAAAGAACCTGGACAAACAAATTAAGAATAGTGTGAGACAAAATCAAGATAATTTTGAAAAAAGTTAAAGGTATTGAGCATAATAGGAAACTTTATAGATACATAAGATGTGGAAGGAGCAAAGGCATACAAATTGATAACCTGTGTGTAGATTCTAAAATTTATTCTCAGACACAGCAGATTATAGATATATTTATGAAGCCTTATGCAAAACATTTTGGCTCCACAAAAGGGAGTGATACGTTGTCCTAGTGACATCCAGGTAACCTCAAGTACTGGAATATCCCTGTAGCTAAATGGGTAGAGGTATGGCCTCATAAGCAGTAGGTGCAGGGTTTGAATACATGCAAGGGAAAATATGCATTTATTTGCTGATCAGGGTTAGTGTAATGGTTAAGGTGTCTACCTTATAGAAGATGCAGGGTTTAATTCTCACTAAGGGAAACTGACTAGATTTAAATAGTCCACAAGGACAGCTAGCCTGTACTTAGCATTATTAGTAGCACCAGAGGTAGTATACTTGCTTTTGATGCAGAAGTCTGTGGGTTCTACTCTCACAGTATGTAGATGGATTGCTGATACTGTAGTGTGTTGTACTTTAAAAGGAGAGGATGCAGCATTCCTGAGTATGTCTTCCTTTGGAGGAGATACCTAGTAACTATGAACCTATTATCAGTTTTATGATCCTATATGCAACATCAACAAAACCTGCTGGAGAGACATGTTTGTCTCCCAGAGGCTGCCCTGTCTCTGTAATAGGCTTCCCATACATGTCAACAGAGCACCTCACTGATCCTCTTCAAGCGCAACCTTGATGAGTGGCTGGGAAACCGCAAATTTGTCCCAGGGGTTCCACCTGCTTCCCTCATTGACAGGGGCAACAGGTGCTAGCTGAGGTTTCTTTTTGGAATAAACTCTTGGCTAGGCTTGTAAGGACCCCAGGGCTATTAGCCTAGTAACCGCCTGTGATCCTATGAATCAAATTAAATTATGTGAAAAAGAACTGCACAAACTGGATCCAAACAAAGCACAGGGAGAAGACAGAATTAGTAATAATGACCTGAGAATACTTCAGCAAGAACTTGTAGTACCATTACACTACCAGTGTCCGCAGGAAATAGAAAACAAAAAATGTGCCTTTAGTTAAGAAAATGAGGTAAGAGAAGAGTTGCGTGACTTATAGAGATAGCTAGACATATTAAGATCAATGAAAAAAACAGACTGCAGAAGGTCAATAAAACCCAAAAAGTCAGAAGTTTGATAAAAGAAATGAACACAATAATTAGGACTGTCCATAGAGATCCATGCGCTGTAACAGAAGTAAACAGGATATATTACTGTGCGGCTAAATTAATAACTGATAAGGTTCTACTACAAGAACACAGGGTAGTGAGGTAGAGAAAGGGCAGAAATCGAATGCCGTCTTGGGAGTATTGAATAGAGAAAACTATAAAGCAGCTAAGACAAGAAGTGTCACTGTTAGTAGAGTGTAGAAGAGGGAATAGATCAACAAAAATACTTAGAAAGATAGACATGATAAAAGCAATGCACAGTATTAGAACAGATCAGGATCTGTCATGCACTATTGCAAATAAACTAAAAATCTCAGCACAGCCGGAAAAAATTAGAAAATACGCAGATAAATGCAAAAGAAAAGTACAAAATAAGCAATTTATTGATGACCCAAAAAGTTTTATGGAGAATTGGGAAAAAAAGGTAAAAGGAATTGAAAGAAGAAATATAAAAATTTAGACAGAAGAAGTTAAAGAAAAAATAAGAAGATTAAATGTACAGGATAAGAAGCTGGATGAAGTAACAGCCAGAGAGATTGAAACAAAGTTAAGAAAAGCCTCAAACTGGAAAACTCCAGGTCCAGGTGGAGTACCTAACTTCTGGTTAAAAGTGTTAACATCTTTGCATGAAGATTTAGCCATGAGCACCCTGAATAGACACCAACCTGGCTAACAACAGAAAAAACAATGCTCCTACTTGAGTGAACCTGCAAGCTACCCTAAAAATTATAAACCAATAACTTGCCTTCCGATGACGTATAAACTATACACTGAAATTGATGTCAATAGAGTCTATATTCATTTAGAAGAAGACTCAATGATGGTAATAGAACAAAAGGGCAATAAAAGAAAGCCATATTGAACAAAGTATTATTTGCTGTTAAAGTCATAGTAGAGAACTGTAAAAAGTGGAAGAATTTAAGTATGGCCTGACTTGACTGCAAAAAATTTGATAGTATCCCACATTCATGGATAAAAGAATGCTTAATAATGTATAAGATACACCCTACGCTGATCAACTACAATACAGTGACCATGAAACAGTGGCAGACCACTTTGTAATTAAGCCGTGATAAAGAACAAATTATTATTCCAGGGATAAAAATTAAAAGGGGGATATTCCAGGGCGACTCTGCTATTCTGCCTTGCCGTTAACCCGTTAAGCTGTCTACTTGGCATATAATTTGGCTCCTAGAAAACAACAAAGTGTAAAGACTTCTCATCTTCTCTTTTTTGATGATTTGAAACTGTATAGCTCATCAGATGAAGAACTGGAAGTACAGCTGCAAGTTGTTAAAACTTTTTTAGATGATATAAGAATGTCATTTGGTGTTGATAAATCTGCAAGAACAACCTTTAAAGCAGGAAAACTGCAGCACCAAGAAAACATCAGTTTGAGACAAGAATGTGATATAAAAGAACTTGAGCAAGAGGGAATGTATAAATATTTTGGAATTGATGAAGGATCTACAATAAAACATGAACAAATATGAGTAAAATTTATTAAGGAGTACTTTAGAAGACTTAAATTAATCCTGAAAACAGTATTGACATCTAGGAACAAAAGCCAAGTTATAAACCAATTTGCCCTTACTGTCCTAACTTACAGTTTTGGAGTGATTGATTGGCCCCAAAACGTGTTGGATAGATTAGACAGGAAAACAAGGAGGATGCTTCATGCTCACCAAAGGATTTACAAACCGTTAAAAATACAAGAAACGAGGAGATATAACTGGATAATGCCCAACCAAAACCACAAGCAGTCACGAAGGTCAAGTATTCTTTCCTTTTTAACACACTTTCTTTATTTGTGTTTTCGGAAACGGCTATGCGTTTCCTTCCTCAGAAAAAGCAGACAGACATCACAATGACAGTGTTCAGCCCTTACTTTTAAAGCTAAAAAGCATCATGTGATGCTAATAAAAAAGCATTTCAATTCAATTATTAATTAACTTAAAGGTTCCCGACCAACCATAAATGTATATTTTTGCTAAGCAAAAGATACGCAAAAATAATTGCACAATATTCCATATGCCATGCATCGCTAATAATGTTAGACTAAATACAATTCATTATTAAACAATAAAAACAGATTTTAAACATTATATCAATATGACCTACTAATTTAAAATTAAAAACACTAACAATAAAATTATACAGTTGTACTAATCATGAGGTTACATTCTCCCTCAAAAACCATAACCAACCTCACTCATTACTTAAAATTAAACTATTATAATAAATTTTTATGATAAATTTTTAATAAATACATTATAAAATATATAAATAAATATTTGAATGAGTTAATTAAAGGGCACATTTGACCAATTTTATAACTAACCATTTAATCGACCTATATGAAATATAAAAAGTAATCAAATAGCATAGAATAAATAAATACTACCTTACTACGAATAATGTAGCACTAAACCATTAAGCAATACAATTAATACAGACTCCCTTGAGCACAAGCCTACACCTCAACATACAATACAATAAGCAAGAGTTAACTTATCTATTACATGCAAGCCTTTTTAAAACACATGTAATAGAAACGTGGTCATTGAGACCTGGGGGAAATGTAGCCCCAGTTCTAATTTGCCAACATAATTCTTGTATCTCCAAAACAATTTGCCATGGTCCGACATATGGAATGTCCTCTACCTTTTTCAACACCATGAAAACAAACTTGTGATTTGGAAATTCCAAGATGTGGCAAGCAAGTGCATTGTTAGTGTCCCCTTTTGCAACTGCATAATAGTGCTCATAAATGCGCTGTTTTAACTTGCGCTCCGTTTTTCCTATATAAAACGCATGGCACATTGTGCAAGTTGCCGCATACACTATGGCTCTGGTATTACAGTTGAATTTACCTATAATTTTGTACTTAGTGTTGTTAATTAGGGCACTAGTTCCTTCCTTAATAAACTTGCATTGAGCACAACCACCACACTTGCTCATCCCATTCATGGAAATTTTCATTTTATTTTTACCAGTTTCCAAAAGGGTTTTCAGATTCGCCTCCCGCCTAAAAGCTATGGCCGGTGGGCCACTACAAATTCTTTGAACTTGTTTATCACTTGAAAGGAGCATCCAATTTTTATTTAGAATTTCTCTTATAAAGTAATGATCCGTAGAGAAAGTACATAGGAACCTAAGGCTATTGTTAGTTTGACTACATTTAACCTTGGTTAGACTAGTGTCTCCCAATTCATTGGTTTGATTAATAATATAATGGGACAACAAAATGGGGCTAAATTGTCCCATTTTACGTTTGCACTCAACTTCTTCTAGAACTTCGTCTATCAGTTTTCTTGGGTAACCTCTATTACTAAACATCTCAGTAAGTTTGTTGCATTCTGCATTGAAATCATGGACATCTGTGACCATTCTGGCAGCCCGCACCATCTGCCCTTTGACAATAGCTTTCTTTTGATGGTGCGGGTGGCAACTGGAATAATGCAGAAAGCCATTTGAATATGTTGGTTTTCTATAGATACTGCTCTTAAATCTCATATTCAATTGATCTTTTTGCAACCAAATATCCAGAAAACTGATTTCCGTATGACTAAAGTTGAATGTGAATTCAAGAAAGTTGGTTAAACTGGTAATGGACTCAATAAATTGAGGAATCAGGCCCACTTGCCCTTTCCACAAAATAAACATGTCGTCCTGGTACCTAGTGTACCAGGCGACATTCGTTTGGAACATGCTGTTTTGGAATAGCAATGTGTTTTCCCATTGTGCTAAAACACAATTGGCGTATGCTTCCCCACAAGGCGAACCCATGGCTACCCCAGATGTTTGTTTATAGGTACAGCCTTCAAATTTAAAGATGTTGTTACAAAGGACAAGCTCCAAAAGTGTTTCGTTTAAATGAATGATATTATCATTCATTTTCCTATCGAATAAGAAATCCCTTACCCACTCCAAACCGATGTTGTGTGGTATCACAGTATATAGATCTCTTATATTAACTGTAAGCAGCACAAAAGTTGGGTCAAATTGAATTTTGTTGATAGCTTCTAGAAAGCCCCATGAATCCTTGCAGATCTGATTTTCCTTTGCTAAAAAAGGCTTAAGCAAGATATCGACATATTTAGCACATGCACTCGTAATGGACCCTCTACTATCCACAATAGGCCTAAGAGGTGGATCCTGCATTGACTTGTGGATTTTAGGTATTCCAAAGAAGGCTGGTAGCTTGGGTGATGCCATAGTTAGATAATTATGTAGATCAGTGTCAATGTGCCCTTCCAAAAATAGATCTTCTAGGATATATTGGATCTTTTTATAAGCTATAATGTTAAGTTGTCAATCTCGCCTTCATTCTTGCTGGATGGGTTCGGAGCCGATCCTCGGCTCCGACTCGGCACTTGCTTTAGCTCGAGAACTCCTTTTACCAGCTCGAGGCAACCCTATATCCCATGATGCAAGGCGGAACTACCTCAGATCTCGTTTGCCGCTTAGCGAAAGAGGTCTCCTTTGCCAGCTGAGGTGAGTTTTTCTTAGTAAAATAAGAAAAGTGTAGTTAGGAGTTTATTTCACTTTTTGAGCGTCAGTTTAGTCTGTAATCTAGTTACAGCCCACCCTTTCCCTCTTTTTCAGTCCTTTTGTAAAATTTTTGTAAGTTTTAAGTTACAGTAGTTTAGTCAGGCCTAGTTCCCCCTTGGTTATCCCTTCCTGTGTGTTTGTGTAGGGATTAAGTTGTGTGTTTGTGGGGACTGTTTGTGTCTATCCTTTTTAGGATGTCTAGAGAAGGCAAGGTCTCAGGCTTCAAGAAGTGTGACCAGTGCTGTCAGAAAATGTCCCTGACAGACGGTCACACTTCTTATGTGTATTGCCTGGGGCCTTTGCACCTGCAGGACTCCTGTGCGTTGTGTCATGCTTTTAGCCAGAGAGTCCTGCAGGAAAGGAGGAACAAACTTATCCTCCGAGGTTTACTTAAACCTGAAGGTTCTCCTCCTAAGTCAGGAAAACCTCATAAGCCACCGAAGGCTCAGGCTACAGTGTCCAAGCCTCCTCCGGTGGCTTCGGCTCCGTCGGAGCCGACATCGGCCCGGCTGGAGTCGATACTGTTTCTTCTAAAGTAGTGGGTTCGGTGCGGCGGCTCCGATACCCTGACTACGGTGGCCTTGTCGGCTCGGCTGGAGCCGACACTTATCCAGCATCGGAGCCGAGATATCCTCGGCTCCATCTGGAGTTCAAGGGACTTCGGCTCCGATGGTTTCGACCCATAAGAGATCCCGGTCCCCTTCTATTATGAGTATTCACTTGGCTCCGGGGTCTCCTCTTTTATAGGAGCGGAGCCATCGGAGCCGGTCTTCGAGATCTTCCAGGCTGTCTGACCACGACTTGGAGAGGGTGGTAAGCAGGCTGTTGAAGTCTCAGGCACTGGCCCAAATGCTCCATAGCCCGTCTCAACAGACTGCGGCTATAACCCCTATCATTGAGCTTCCTCCTCCGACTCCACACCAGAGTTCGGAGCCAGAGCTTCTTGGGACAGAGACTGTTTCGATGCCGGAGCCGATACATCCTTCGGCTCCATCGTCCTCGGCTCCGATCTCTTCCTTGAGACCTTCCTTGGAAGGATCCGGTCGTCGGGTTTCCACTGTCGGCTCCGAGGGGGCTAGTGGCATCAGACCCTTGTCCGACCCCGCTCTCCCTCTCGGGGCTTCGGCTCTGGTAAGCTCGGCACCGACATCGGCCTCGGAGCCTTCTCTCTCTTTGGAGCCGACCATTCCTGTCTCTTCAGAGCGGGTGTGTTCTGGTCTCCCGGGGAGAGGAGCCTTTGAGGTGATGAGGAGTGTCCTGGCCTCAGAGCCAGGTCAGCGGTCCGTCCCTCTAGCTCCTCCCTCATCAGTGCCTGCAGATGCCTCTTGCCAGCCTCTTGCTCTCAGGCCCAGGGATCCATCGCCCCAGGTTTCCCCACTGGGAATTTCCTCCTCTTCCGAGGTTTCTCCTGATCCTGCAGGGGAACCCCTCGGAAGAGGGCGTAAGAGGAAACACACAGACTCCCGAGTCTACTACATCTGATACCGACTTAGATGAGTCGGAGGGTTCCCCGGTCCCCTCTGAGGATGTCTCCTTTTCAGACATCCTTGAGCTCCTTAAACAGAGGGGAATTGGCCTCCATTGACCCCTCCGAGGATGAGTCGGTATACCTGGAGGCTTTTGGATCCCGACCCTCCACCTCCTGGGTGTCTCCGCCTTTCGACCCACTCATGCAGGTAGTGGCTCGGAAGGCGTGGGCGGCTCCAGATTCTGTGGAACCTGTCCCCAGGAGACCATCCAAGTTCATCACGGCCCCTTCGGATAAACAGTTCCTTTCCAAAGGTGTCTCTGTGGATGCTATGGTGGCGGCGGCCACTAAGAAGGAACTGGCGGATCCTTCAGTACCTGTCCATCCTCCTAATAAGGATTCTAGGACCATGGACAGGTATTTAAAGCGGATGTTTTCTTCAGCGACCTTTGCTATGCGTTCGCTGAATTACCTTTGTCACTTCACCAGGCTTCAACGAGATATTCTCAAGGAACTGGGAGAAGTAGTCCAGGATCCTTCTGCTGCTGGGGCTCAGGAAAAGATTGCCTCACAGCTTGCTATCCTGAATTCCATATCTAACTCCTCCATGCGGCTCATATCTTATGCGGCCGATGGAGCGAGCAGGGCCGCAGGCACAGGTGTTGCTCTTAGACGCCAAGCCTGGATGCGGCTGTGTAATTTTGCGGACCCCTTTAAGGCGTCCTTCACCAACACCCCGTTTGATGGTTCGGCTTTGTTCGGACCTCAGGTGAAGGATACTTTGACCAGATGTGAGCAGGACGGTAAAACTCTTTCTGCCGTTGGAGTCCAGTTTTCCACTCCTTCTAGACCTTATCCCAAGGGTCAGAAGGGGGAAGATGTGGTTCGAAAAGCCCAAGGAGCTACACGGACATACGTGGTCAGTTTACCCCAGAGGCAGAGGGGTAACAATAATAGATGCCGCCCTAGAGGCAGGGGTCCTCAGAACCAGGGCAACAGGGAATCTCTTCCTGAGAAGCCCTTTCAGCATCCCTGAGGGTTGCCCGACTGTCCACCCTTGGAGGCAGTCGGGGAAGAATTTCACTGTACCCAGTAGCCTGGCAATCCCTATCCCAAGAGAAGTGGGTACAGTCGATTATATCCGAGGGTTACAAAATCCCCTTGAAGGTTTCCGTACCTCTACAATCCCTTCCAGACATCTCACCCGGTCAAAGGGATTTGGCAAGACAGGAGGTTTCAAAACTCCTGGAAAAAAGAGCCATCCAGACAGTGCCAGCAGACCAAGTAGGATCCGGCTTCTACTCAAGATTCTTTTTGGTCCCCAAAAGGACGGGAGATTGGAGACCGATACTAGACCTAAGCAGACTAAACAAGTCTGTCATGAAGGCAAGATTCCGGATGGTCACGCTGCAATCCATTCTGCCTTTTCTGGGCAAGGACAACTGGATGTGCTGTATAGACCTTCAGGATGCGTACTATCACATAAAGATTCACAGACGCTCCAGAAGGTTTCTCCGCTTTCGGCTGGGAGCCAGTCATTACCAATTCAGAGCACTGCCCTTTGGCCTCACTTCAGCCCCCAGAGTGTTCACCAAATGCATGGCAGTGGTCACAGCTCACCTGAGACGTCGAGGATTCCAGGTGTTTCCTTATTTGGATGACTGGCTCCTCTCCGCCACCACCAAGCATCAGCTTCTTCGGTCCAGAGACTACACCCTACAGCTTTGCAAGAAACTGGGAATTTCGGTAAATTTTGAAAAATCCTCTCTGCTGCCTTGCCAATCTATCACCTTTATAGGCGCAGAGTTAAATACCGTCAAAATGTTAGCCAGGCTGACAGATCAAAGGATTCTGGACATCCAAAAATTTGTTCAGCTTCTGTTACTAAGCAACAAGATCAAAGCCAGGTTTGTCTTGAAAGTTCTAGGCCTAATGGCTGCGGCCATTGTTCTTCTTCCACTGGCTCGCTTCCACATGCGTCTCCTGCAGTGGATGTTATTCAAGCAGTGGTCGTACCACAATCTTCCTATGAGACACGAAATCTTGGTAACACAGTCGTGCAGGGCTCATCTACGATGGTGGATATCTTCCCCTCTTCTTCATCAGGGCCGACCCTTTATTCCCCCTCCTCCAGTTGCCACCGTCACCACGGATGCCTCTCTGATCGGGTGGGGGGGGGCATTATCAGGGCAGGATGGTCCACGGGACGTGGCAACCCATAGAATACCATCTGCACATAAATGTCCTGGAGATGAGAGCAGTGCTTTTAACGTTGCAAGCCCTCGGCGACTTTCTTCCCACGGGGACTATTGCAGTACAAACGGACAACATGTCCGTGGTCTGGTACATCAACAAACAGGGTGGAACCAGGTCCTATCCGTTATGTCGAGAAGCTCTCAGACTTTGGCAATGGGCGATCTCTTCTCAGCGGTTTCTGATAGCAACGCACATCCCCGGCAGGTCCAACCTATTGGCGGACAGGCTAAGCAGATCTATTCTGATGCCTCACGAATGGTCTCTCAATCAATCTGTAGTGGATCAGATTTTTCTGAAGTGGGGCACTCCTTGTTGCGATCTTTTCGCTACCCCTCAAAACAGCAAGTGCCCAGATTACTTCACACTATTTCCCCTTCCAGGCCATCCCTTGAGAGACTCTCTAACCCAGGATTGGCCTCGGGGACTTCTTTATGCTTTTCCTCCCTTTCCATTGATTCCACAAGTCATTCAGAAAGCCACCGTTTTGAGAGCCAAATTGATCCTCATTGCTCCATATTGGCCTCGACAAATTTGGTTTCCGTCTCTACATCATCATCTTCTGGTGCAGCCCTGGCATCTGGACCCAGTTCCGGATCTTTTGATCCACCAGTCGGGTCAGCAGCACCGGGCCATTCATTCTCTCAACCTCACTGCTTGGTTGCTCCACTTCCTTCCCTAGCCAGGCTACCAATGATTTCTGACTCAGTCAGAGACATTCTAGTGTCTTCTTTGAAGTCGTCTACTAGAACTATTTATGCTAGCAAGTGGCGACGTTTTAGAATTTGGGCAAACGCCAGAAATATTGATCCTTTTACTGCTCCTGTACATTCTGTTTTGGATTTCCTGGCTGAGGTTTTTCATTCAGGATCCTCGTCATCTACAGTCAAAGTACAACTGGCTGCTATTTCCAAGTATCATGTTGGCTTGCATGACAATAACATCATGTCTCATAGGTTATGCAAGGCCTTTTTGAGAGGAGTTTTTCTCCTAAAACCGCCTGTGAAACATCCTCCTCCGCAATGGGATCTAAACTTAATGTTGGCATCCCTAATTCTACCTCCTTTCGAACCGTCTGCTACATGTTCTTTGAAGTTATTGATGTGGAAAACTATATTTTTACTGGCTGTTACTTCTGCAAGAAGAGTTTCTGAGATTCAGGCCCTCTGTATTCGTTCACCTTATCTGGTTTTTCATAAGGATAGGGTTTCGTTAAGAACTAACCCTTCCTTTCTTCCCAAGGTTGTATCTCAAACAAATATTAACCAATCTATAGATCTACCAGTTTTCTTTCCTAACTATTCTGACAGAGCTGAACAGAAGCTGCACTTTTTGGATGTCCATCGTCAGCTCAGGTACTACTTGCATAGGACTAAACAAATTAGAAAATCAGACCAATTGTTTGTCTCCTATGCAGAAAACAGGTTAGGTCTTCCAGTTTCTAAAGTGACCTTATCTAGGTGGTTGACTTCCACCATTTCCTATGTGTACTCTCTCAGGGCAAACAACTATCTTCTAAGCCAAAAGCACATTCGACCAGGAGTCTATCCACTTCTGTAGCCTTTCAGGATAGACTTCCCATTGACACTATTTGTGCAGCAGCTACTTGGGCCACGCCTCATACCTTTGTGTCTCATTACAAGTTGGATTTGGCCTCCAGAGATAGGGCCAGTTTTGGTTCCACAGTTCTCAAGAGTCTGTTCCATTGAGCCACCCGGGATACAGGTGCTAGGGACGGTCCCATCCAGCAAGAATGAAGGCGAGATTGACAACTTAACATTTAGAAGTTATGTACCTACCATAACGTTCCATGTTAGTTGTCTTCTCTCGCCTTCTTTCTTGCGTCCCTCCCTCCTTCTCCCTGGCCTGGACAGATCTTGGAGAGTTCCTATTAGATTGCTTCCTCTGGAGCATTGTTATGAGGACTTCTTTTAGGAACCATGGTTCCTAATTATGTTAGGATAGTCTTTAGCAGGGTCAGTTAGCTGCCAAACGAGATCTGAGGTAGTTCCGCCTTGCATCATGGGATGTAGGGTTGCCTCAAGCTGGTAAAAGGAGTTCTCGAGCTAAAGCAAGTGCCGAGTCGGAGCCGAGGATCGGCTCCGAACCCATCCAGCAAGAAAGAAGGCGAGAGAAGACAACTAACATGGAACGTTATGGTAGGTACATAACTTCTAATTCACTTCATTGACACTGATCTCCTGGTAAGGCCCCTGTTCTAGATGTTTTAACACCTTCTCAACATAAGCAGAGTGGTCCATAAATATGAGCCCATTCCCTTTATCGGGTTTGGTTACTCTAATATTGCAATCTTTGATGGTGCTAATCAAATCCCTATCTTGTACTGTGATACTAGGTTTAACTTTTTTATATATAGGGCGACTAGTAGCCAAATGCCTAAAGTCAAGTTCACATGCTAATTCAAAGGCTTTAAGACTTTGTGAAAGAGGTGGATTAAACACACTAGCTATCCTAAAGGGGTTCACCAACGTTGGCATATTGCCTAGTAAAATGCGTAAATTCATTTTACGTAAAAATAACTTCAGATCTAGTATTGTTTTTACCATGTCCAAATGTGTATCCGGAACAAAATTGAGTCCTCTCGAAAAGAAATCACACATATCCTGATCAACAACCAAGGCAGTAAAGTTATATATTTTAAAATCCCCTTCCGTACTATAAATAATGTTCAAATCTGTTGTAGGGGAAACTATTTCTTCCTCGGATTCCTCTTGTTCTTTGGGGACTGGTGGTTCACATTGGATCTCAGATATCTCTGATTGGAGTCCTGGCCTTGCCGAAAATCCTGGGCCTGGGCTTGCTCACTCATGTTGTCATTATTCTTATTCTGAATGTCCCGATGGCCACCATTATTTTCATGATTATCTTCCCCTTGAACTTGGGCACTATTTCCTTGGCTTTTACCCCGTGTACTTTGCCCATCAGTCCATGATGTATTCAAGTGCTGGTCAACACCAGGTACAGATTCATCACACTCCCTTACAACATTAGTGATGTTATTCTCTTTAATCGGATATTTAGGCTGATCAATTAATGGGGGCAGCGGATAGGCTTTATTATTAGAGTATTGAGCCATATCACGTTCAATCTTCTTTTTCTTGTTTTTTGATAATTTAATCATTGTGGCATCAATACTTGAAAAAATCCTTGAATATTCATATCTGTACCTGTTGAAATGTGAATTATTCTTTATATCCTGTTCTAACAGCTCTAAATCATTTTGGTATGCAGCTATTTCTTGTACATAATGATTTATTAAGATTTGCATAAATTCGAACCCTTGTTTATCAAATAGGTTCAAAAGCTGTTTATGGTAATTGGAGCCGTTCATTAATCCCACTGGAAACCTCCATTGTCTGAGGCCCTTAGGGACTATCTGCTTATCCAGACACTCTTCTAGGTAAGCTACCTCCAATTGTAGCTTTCTACATTTAAAAAGTTTATAATCAAATTCGCTAATAATAGAGGTAATGTCAATAAAAGTACCTTCATATTCCTGTACCCGGTCTGGCACTTCTCGGATATTAGATGAAAAAAAGTTCCTTTTACTTAAAAATGAATTCAGCGATGGTGAGGAATTATGCTCATTCTGCATTACCTCAACGCTATTGCTTATTTGACCCGGTTGAGGCGTACTTTGAGACTCAGAAGGTGGTGCGGCAGCATTTTGTACCAGGCAATGTTCCCCATTACTTCCGTTCTTAGAACTTCTATTTTGCCTAGCTGGTTGCTGGTAAAGGCGTTCGGGATA
This sequence comes from Protopterus annectens, assembly GCF_019279795.1. Classification (NCBI taxonomy): domain Eukaryota; kingdom Metazoa; phylum Chordata; order Ceratodontiformes; family Protopteridae; genus Protopterus; species Protopterus annectens. The sequence goes on from NC_056741.1 coordinate 537,425,142, forward strand.
ACAGTGTTGCTGCTCCGTACTTGCAGCAGACACCGTATTAACCTTCCCACCTTTAATACTGCTATCCAAATTTTCAAGTCTCTGTGTCAAGTAATCCAAACGGCCCATTATCATTTGTATTAACATAGTCAAATTTCCATCGTCGGCGTTCGCCTCCACGATTCCTTGGGCTGAACCATTTACTGCATTGTTCGTACATTCTCCTTGCTCCGGTTGCTGGGTAAACAACGGAGGGGATGTTAAGTCAGGCACTCCAGTTCTCTCCTCGTTAGCCATCGACAAACTGCGTACACAAAAGCTTCACAAACCGTTAAAAATACAAGAAACGAGGAGATATAACTGGATAATGCCCAACCAAAACCACAAGCAGTCACGAAGGTCAAGTATTCTTTCCTTTTTAACACACTTTCTTTATTTGTGTTTTCGGAAACGGCTATGCGTTTCCTTCCTCAGAAAAAGCAGACAAACATCACAATGACAGTGTTCAGCCCTTACTTTTAAAGCTAAAAAGCATCATGTGATGCTAATAAAAAAGCATTTCAATTCAATTATTAATTAACTTAAAGGTTCCCGACCAACCATAAATGTATATTTTTGCTAAGCAAAAAATACGCAAAAATAATTGCACAATATTCCATATGCCATGCATCGCTAATAATGTTAGACTAAATACAATTCATTATTAAACAATAAAAACAGATTTTAAACATTATATCAATATTACCTACTAATTTAAAATTAAAAACACTAACAATAAAATTATACAGTTGTACTAATCATGAGGTTACATTCTCCCTCAAAAACCATAACCAACCTCACTCATTACTTAAAATTAAACTATTATAATAAATTTTTATGATAAATTTTTAATAAATACATTATAAAATATATAAATATTTGAATGAGTTAATTAAAGGGCACATTTGACGAATTTTATAACTAACCATTTAATCGACCTATATGAAATATAAAAAGTAATCAAATAGCATAGAATAAATAAATACTACCTTACTACAAATAATGTAGCACTAAACCATTAAGCAATACAATTAATACAGACTCCCTTGAGCACAAGCCTACACCTCAACATACAATACAATAAGCAAGAGTTAACTTATCTATTACATGCAAGCCTTTTTAAAACACATGTAATAGAAACGTGGTCATTGAGACCTGGGGGAAATGTAGCCCCAGTTCTAATTTGCCAACATAATTCTTGTATCTCCAAAACAATTTGCCATGGTCCGACATATGGAATGTCCTCTACCTTTTTCAACACCATGAAAACAAACTTGTGATTTGGAAATTCCAAGATGTGGCAAGCAAGTGCATTGTTAGTGTCCCCTTTTGCAACTGCATAATAGTGCTCATAAATGCGCTGTTTTAACTTGCGCTCCGTTTTTCCTATATAAAACGCATGGCACATTGTGCAAGTTGCCGCATACACTATGACTCTGGTATTACAGTTGAATTTACCTATAACCGTTTACTGCATTATTCGTACATTCTCCTTGTTCCGGTTGCTGGGTAAACAACGGAGGGGATGTTAAGTCAGGCACTCCAGTTCTCTCCTCGTTAGCCATCGACAAACTGCATACACAAAAGCTTCACAAACCGTTAAAAATACAAGAAACGAGGAGATATAACTGGATAATGCCCAACCAAAACCACAAGCAGTCACGAAGGTCAAGTATTCTTTCCTTTTTAACACACTTTCTTTATTTGTGTTTTCGGAAACGGCTATGCGTTTCCTTCCTCAGAAAAAGCAGACAAACATCACAATGACAGTGTTCAGCCCTTACTTTTAAAGCTAAAAAGCATCATGTGATGCTAATAAAAAAGCATTTCAATTCAATTATTAATTAACTTAAAGGTTCCCGACCAACCATAAATGTATATTTTTGCTAAGCAAATCAAACCAATGAATTGGGAGACACTAGTCTAACCAAGGTTAAATGTAGTCAAACTAACAATAGCCTTAGGTTCCTATGTACTTTCTCTACGGATCATTACTTTATAAGAGAAATTCTAAATAAAAATTGGATGCTCCTTTCAAGTGATAAACAAGTTCAAAGAATTTGTAGTGGCCCACCGGCCATAACTTTTATGCGGGGGGCGAATCTGAAAACCCTGTTGGAAACTGGTAAAAATAAAATGAAAAGTTCCATGAATGGGATGAGCAAGTGTGGTGGTTGTGCTCAATGCAAGTTTATTAAGGAAGGAACTAGTGCCCTAATTAACAACACTAAGTACAAAATTATAGGTAAATTCAACTGTAATACCAGAGCCATAGTGTATGCGGCAACTTGCACAATGTGCCATGCGTTTTATATAGGAAAAATGGAGCGCAAGTTAAAACAGCGCATTTATGAGCACTATTATGCAGTTGCAAAAGGGGAAACTAACAATGCACTTGCTTGCCACATCATGGAATTTCCAAATCACAAGTTTGTTTTCATGGTGTTGAAAAAGGTAGAGGACATTCCATATGTCGGACCATGGCAAATTGTTTTGGAGATACAAGAATTATGTTGGCAAATTAGAACTGGGGCTACATTTCCCCCAGGTCTCAATGACCACGTTTCTATTACATGTGTTTTAAAAAGGCTTGCATGTAATAGATAAGTTAACTCTTGCTTATTGTATTGTATGTTGAGGTGTAGGCTTGTGCTCAAGGGAGTCTGTATTAATTGTATTGCTTAATGGTTTAGTGCTAAATTATTCGTAGTAAGGTAGTATTTATTTATTCTATGCTATTTGATTACTTTTTATATTTCATATAGGTCGATTAAATGGTTAGTTATAAAATTGGTCAAATGTGCCCTTTAATTAACTCATTCAAATATTTATATATTTTATAATGTATTTATTAAAAATTTATCATAAAAATTTATTATAATAGTTTAATTTTAAGTAATGAGTGAGGTTGGTTATGGTTTTTGAGGGAGAATGTAACCTCATGATTAGTACAACTGTATAATTTTATTGGTAGTGTTTTTAATTTTAAATTAGTAGGTAATATTGATATAATGTTTAAAATCTGTTTTTATTGTTTAATAATGAATTGTATTTAGTCTAACATTATTAGCGATGCATGGCATATGGAATATTGTGCAATTATTTTTGCGTATTTTTTGCTTAGCAAAAATATACATTTATGGTTGGTCGGGAACCTTTAAGTTAATTAATAATTGAATTGAAATGCTTTTTTATTAGCATCACATGATGCTTTTTAGCTTTAAAAGTAAGGGCTGAACACTGTCATTGTGATGTTTGTCTGCTTTTACTGAGGAAGGAAACGCATAGCCGTTTCCGAAAACACAAATAAAGAAAGTGTGTTAAAAAGGAAAGAATACTTGACCTTCGTGACTGCTTGTGGTTTTGGTTGGGCATTATCCAGTTATATCTCCTCGTTTCTTGTATTTTTCACCAAAGGATTTATAACAATCGGTGCATACCAAGATTATATATTCCCCGTCCCGAAGGAGGGATGGGCCTCCTTGAAATTGATTACATGTACAGATCTTGGGACTCCGCACATATCTGCTGACCTCACAAGCCCCAAATGTAGTGAAAGTTTTGAAACATGAGGAGAATAAATATGAGATGATTAGGCTAGCAGAAGCATATCGGCATCAGGCAGGAATGGAAATCAAACCACAAGTGGATAATAAAAACCGGGCAGCAACCGAATGTGCCAAAAAACAAAAAGAATATAAGGTGAAGGACTAGATGAGAAGGCAAGAAATGTGGAAAATGCATAAATATAGTTGCAAGTATAGAAAACTTCTGGAAGAACCTCATGTTGATCAGGATCGAACACCGGAATGGTTAAGGAGAGGCAAATTCATACCAAGAGATAAAGGTTAATATTGGTGTTACAAGATAATGGGCTCCGTACATGTTGGTTTACAAAGATGTTCTTCATGTTTCACTGTTGCAGTCATTACATTTGGGTAATCTGCTGGCAGGTTGCCCTCAGTCAGCCTGAATATTAAAGTCTTGGGTCCTGCGTCGGTTGCTGTCTCCTCTTCCATGACGTCAGGTTGTCAGGGGTATAAAACATGCAGCTGACGCCATTTTCTTCAGTCTTTCTTGCTGTGCGGTGCCCGAAGCAGAAGCAGTTCGCAAGTGCCAGTCGGCCGACTCCTGAAATTTTCGCATTTGAGTTTCAGAAACAAAGTCTTCAATTAAAGCTAAGTACCCAGTTGGGGAAACTTTTTTTCTTGCTCCTTATATTAGACTTCCTTGTCAGTAAAAGTTAATAATTGCATTACTTGTGGGAAGCAAATACCTCATAAGGATTTTCATTTCTACTGTATTCCTTGCCTAGGCCCAGGTCTTAACATGCCTTGCTGTCGGTTTTGTGCTAGATTTAACCAATGCACTATTAAGCATCGGTATATCTTTGCTTCAGAATATTTTGGAAACAGATTTAATTACCCTGAAATGTCATCGGATAGCAATCTGACTACCGGAGTTCAAAAAAACGCAAAGAAAAGGACAGAGACAGACCTTCTAGGTCCAAAACCGACGACAAAGCTTCTCCTAAGCCAGTCGCCGGTTCTCCGGTACTCAGTGAGGCGCTTTTGCAGCCCCTGATTCCCGCTATTTTTGAGTCACATGCCTCTACCGAGACCCATGCGGAGTCCAGTATGCCACGAGATTCTCAGAGTATTGTACCCACGGATGTCTCTCCCTCGGATGGGTCCGGAGCTGCTGAGCAAGCACCAGCTTCTGAGGGTGTTTTCAGGCCTCAACATTTCTATATAAAACCGACGCCAGCTTCAAAAACAAAAGCAAAAACAACTTCTAAGGCTAAAAAAATGACGCATAAGCCACATGCTCAGGCCCCTATGCCTAAAAAACAGATGATGAAAATGGCTGAGGACTTAATTACCTTGATCAGGGGTTAACAACCCCCCCCCCCCCGATAAGAGGCCTAGGCAAGACACTGATTATGAATCTTCAGATCAGGTTTCTATTTCTTCTGATCAGGAATTTTCTATACCACCCTATGAGGATTCAGATGCAGAAGATTCCATCCCATCTGCATCTCCTCCTGAAGATTATTCCTTTGGAGAAACCTTGCATACTTTAAGGGAACATTTTCATTGGGAGAGTCAGGATTTCTTGGAATCAAAAAAGAGGCTTAGGGATTTCCTTCTTCTTCTTCAGCATAGGCCTTTGGCTATACCTCCTGTATTAGACATTGTTGATGATGTGTTTTCAGAATCAAGCATGGTTCCTGATTCCCTACCTCCGGCTCCTAGTAAGCCAGACAGATATTACAGGGTTCCTGACTCCCACAAATTTTTATTCAAAAATCCTGCTGCTGATCCTGAAACTATCTCACAGGGTCCCAAAGGTATAAAGGCCTCTACAGCCAATAATCCTACCCCCTCTGATAGAGATTCCAGGGCGCTGGATAGATGGGGAAAGAAGGTTTATACATCTGCAACCTTGGCAATTAGGGCCTTAAACTGCCAGTTTCATATGCTTAAATATTAACAGCATGTTATGGGTTTATTGAAACAGAAAATTATGTTGATTTCTGAATGTGTGGAAAATAAAGAATTACAGGAATTATTGCATGCAGCAGAATAGGTTGGAAAGCATACTTTGCAATGTGGTTTTGATTCCTTGGAGGCCTCCTGCAGGGCCGCAGTTATTGGATCTGTGATTAGAAGGCATGCCTGGCTCAAGGAGCAAAATCTGCCGGATCATGTTAAAGCTAAATTGTTGGATGCACCTTTACAGCATGATACTCTGTTTGGTAATAGGGCAGAAGAGGTTTTAAAGAAAATGGAAGACAAAGCTAAATCTATGCAAACTGTAAAAGATTTCTTACAAGCGCAGCCACCCAGATTCAGTAGACACTGGCCTACTAAAAACTGGTCCTTTCCTGTGTCCAACAGAGCCTCACAAGGCAAATCCAGGTGCTCAAAAGGCTCTAGATACCAATCACAGGGTTCTTACAGGTCAAAGCAATGTGGTGCCTCTACCTCCAAATCTAGAGGAAACAAAGCACAACCCTACAGTAAGCAGTCTCGATGACTTCACTCTGCCATCACCAAGCACTTATCTTTTGGCAGCCCCCTTGGGAGGAAAATTAGCACTTCATGCTCAATTGGCAATTAATAACCCAGGACAAGTGGGTATTAAACTTAGTATCCCAAGGGTGGAGATTTCATTTCCATACCTTGCCAATTCCAAACGGTTGGCCAGATCTGCCACAAAATCAATGGGCAGAGGCTCAGAAACAAGCTATGTCCCTCATGGTATGAGGGCTATTCAACCAGTACCAGAACAGGAAAAAGGACAATGTTTTTATTCAAGACTGTTCCTGGTACCCAGAAAAGACAATGCCTGGCATCCAATACTGGATTTATTGATTTTGAACACATTCTTGGACATCCCAAAATTCAAAATGCTGACTTTACAACAGCTTTTGTCCGTGTTAGGCAAGAATGCTTGGTTAGTGACTCTGGACTTAAAAAGAGGCATACCTGCATATCCCAATAAGGGAATCGTGCAGAAGATACCTCCGCTTCAAGGCAGGTTTTATGCATTACCAATTCTCTGCACTGCCCTTTGGCTTATCTACTGCGCCCAGGGTCTTTACAAAGTGCCCGGCACCAGTAATTGCATTTTGCAGACAAAGAAGCATACAAATCTATCCATACTTGGATGACTGTCTCATTCAAGCAGAAAACAAGGACATTCTTCTTCAACATCTGGCGTTTGTAAAAAGGCTTCTAACATGCCTAGGGTACACAGTAAATGAAAATAAATCACAACTGGTACCCTCTCAAAAGATTACATTCCTGGGTGCAAGCTTGAATACAACTGCCCAGATGGCTTACCTTATGCCAGACAAACAAAGGCAACTGACTATTTACTTCGAACAGATGGCAACAAAAACCCAGTTATCTGCAAGACAAATTCTGCAGGCTTTGGGGTTCATGGCATCCTGCATTCTACTAATTCCATATGCAAGACTGCATATGAGGAAACTACAGTGGTATCTAAAAAGTTTATGGAGTCAACATTGTCACAGTCTGGAAACAATGATTCCTCTCATTCCCTGCCTACAACAGGAGTTTCTTTGGTGGGCAGAGACATGTCAGCAGAACATGGGACCGCCTTTCACTCTACCCCCTGCTACCCAAACCCTAACTACAGACACATCAGACTATGCTTGGGGGGCCCACCTGGCAGGGAGATGCATTCAGGGCATATGGAACCCAAAACAAATGCATTTGCATATCAACCAGAAAGAGATGCTAGCTGTTCAGAATGTCCTGACAGCCTTCAAGGACTTACTTCATCCAGGACAACTACTGATAAAGACGGACAACACCACGGTTATGTGGTACATAAACAAGCAGGGGGGTACACATTCCTACCCCCTTTGCAGACTAGCCATGGCATTGTGGGACACAGCCTTAACTTACCAAGTACATCTTCAAGCTCAATTCCTGCCAGGAAAACAAAATACTCTGGCAGACGACCTAAGCAGAAATCTTATGGACCCTCACGAGTGGAAACTGGATCCACAAGTCTTCAGCATGATAACAGAGAAATAGGGGAGTTCAGACATAGATCTATTTGCCTCCCCCAAAATTATCAACTGGACAAATTCTGCACAAGGACTTATCACAGACAAGCATGGAAAGTGGATGCCCTATCCTTCAGTTGGAAAAACCTGTCAGTCTATGCCTTTCCTCCTCTGCCTCTTCTCCCCAAGGTTATACTAAAGGTCAGACAAGAAAAACCAAAAATGATCCTAATTGCCCCGGACTGGCCTCACCAGCACTGGTACCCAATTCTAAGGAATATGTCTCAACTTCCTCCTTGGTACTTGCCTCAAATACCTCATCTACTGTCTCAGCAGAGCAATCAAATTCTGAACGATCGGCTTCAAACTCTGGACCTGGCAGCGTGGCTGATCATGTAATTATTCAAACAACACCTCTCAGTAAATCTGTGATGGATGTCATTTTAGAAGCCAGAAGGCCTAGTACTAGAAAATCTTATGCTGATAAATGGAAGAGATTCTGTGCTTGGAACCAAGCACAAGGAACGGACACAGCAAAGCCAAATATTCATCAGATTTTACAATACTTGACTGAGATGCTTGACAAGGGCTTATCTTTTTCAGCAATAAAAATCCATGCCTCTGCCATCTTGGCTCATTACAACACAGAGCCTCCCATCTTTTCTCATCCTCTGCTAAAACAGTATCTTAGAGGGGCCAAAAATTTAAGGCCTCCCAGAAGATCACCAACTCCTGCATGGGACCTCAATTTTATGCTGGAAAAGCTATCCCTGCCTCCTTTTGAACCAGCAGCTACTGCAGATATAAAGATTTTATCTTGAAAAACAGCTTTCCTTCTTGCAATCACTTCAGCAAGAGGGGTTTCAGAACTACAAGCCCTCATGGCTGTGGAGCCTTTTATTACATTTTACCTGGACAGGGTGTCCCTCAGGACCAATCCTTCCTTTATGCCTAAGGTGGTAGCCAGTGTGGCTCTTAACCAAACTATTCACCTGCCAACTTTTTACCCAAATCCACAGAACAAGGGGGAGCGGATTCTGAATTCCTTGGACGTACACAGACAACTAAGATTCTACTTAAACAGGACCAAATCTCTAAGAAAGTCTGAGCAACTACTGGTGGCATTTGCTGCAGGATCAGAGGGGAAAGGCTATTTCAAAGCAGACTATTTCAAAGTGGATAAGCCACTGCATTCGTGTCTGCTACTTGCATCATGGTAAACCGGTGCCCAATGGAATCAGGTCACATTCCACCAGGGCTGCATCTACCTCTGCAGCTTTTCTCAGAGGAGTTGCAACCAAAGACATTCTAGAAGCTGCTTCTTGGAGCTCTGTTCATACATTTACAAAGCATTATCATTTGCCTCTCTTCTCTAAGTCCAGGGTAGGCTTTGCCACTACAGTTCTGCAGGGCCTTATAGCTGCTCCTAATGCTATTTAGTTCCAGCCTCCCATCCATAGCTTTGGGATTCTACCCAAATGTAATGACTGCAACAGTGAAACACGAAGAACATAGTACAGTTGTATGCACTTACCATAAATGTAGATGTTCGAGTGGATTCACTGTTGCAGTCTGGGTTACCCACCCGCCATCCCCCTTTTTTCTAGAACTTCTCTTTCTTTCACTATATTCTAAAGCCTTTGTGGTGTATTTGCTTTTAGATGAAGGTAAGGTTTATGTTGTTACAATTGCATTTACATATATTTTGCAGTTTATTTATATATTTTTATAGATATATATATATATATGTATATATATATATATATATATATATATATATATATATGTATATATGTATATATTTTTGCTACCCATTTGGGGGGCACCTGACATCTGGGGCAAGAAAAACTGAAGAAAATGGCATCAGCTGCATGTTTTATACCCCTGACGACCTGACGTCATGAAAGAGGAGACAGCAACCGACGCAGGACCCAAGACTTTGATATTCAGGCCGACTGAGGGCAACCTGCCAGAAGATTACCCAAATGTAATGACTGCAACAGTGAATACACTCGAACATCTACATTTATGATAAGTGTACACAACTGTACTTTCATTGAACATGTGGGAGAAACAGAGAAATGTAGGTTTTGGAAGCAGTTGCACACCTCATTGCTGGTTGCGACATACTAATGGCAGAAGGACTGCATACTGAAAGGCATAATAATGTGACAAGACTGTTGCACTGGGGATTGTGCAAACATTATGGTATTGAAGTGGCTGAAAAACACTGAAAACATGAGCCACAAAGCATCATAGAAAATGATGACGTCTACATCACATGGAATCATCTATTACCAACAGTTCAGAAGACAGATATAGTGGTCCAAGAAAAGAAGACAAAAGTAGCATTGATCAATGAAATTGCCACACCCATTGACTACAGTGTCCTGCATAGAGAGAGAGACAAAATCATAAAATATCAGGATTTACAAGCAGAAATTTGAGCAATGTGGAAAAAAGATATCCAGATAGTTCCAATAGTAGTAGGAGCAATGGGTCTTGTGAAAGGAGAGTCTACAGTCATGTTTAGATATGCTACCAATATATGTAACTCCATACAAATTGCAGAAGGAGTCATTATTGAACATGTTGCAGGTGCTGCGAAGAGCACTTTTGACTGACATCAAAGAGTGAAACAGTACTAATTTCATGAACTTTAATCATACTTTGACTTAGGAATGGGTTACATTCCTGTTATGGTATTAGAAACCCAAAAAACTGGGAGAAATTAAAATGGGAGATACCATTTTATATAATATTTACTAGGTCATATAAATATGGGGAGATTCCTCAAGATTGGAGACATGCGCTTATTAAACCTGTCTTTAAGGGAAAGGGAGTAGGACAAACCCAGAGTCATGCAGTATCTATTTTGCATAGTCAGAGCATAAAAAGAGTGAACGCTCTTTTATCAAACACAGAAAGCCAAAACCACTAAATATCGAAGACACGGAGCAGTGATTTTTTTTCCAGGGAAAAAAATCGCTGCTCAGCAAAAAAATCCAAACACAAAATAAAGTAAGGGGCTGTGCCCCCCACACCCCCTACTTAAATATACCATCTCCGAGATCGCACCACAGTGGAACAAATGGCAAAGTCCTGAAAACGGCCCAGTAATTTTTTTCCCTGGGAAAAAAAATCATTGTTCCTTGTCTCCGATATTTTGTGGTTTCGCCTTTCAGTGTTCAATAAAAGAGTGTTCGCTGTTTTTATCATTCGACTGCATAATATAGACAGTCATATAGACCCTTAGATCTACTTTCATGCTGTGGAAAAATAATAGAGAAGATAATAATATTGGATAATTATTGTCAGGACTGGATGGGTTTGGACTTCAAACCACATTTCAGCATGCATATGTTGAAAATAGATCTGATACCACATGTAACATGATGATGTCCTTCCATTTCACTGTTGCAGTATGCTTTACATTAAGAATCCCCTGCCAAGAGTGCCCCAGCATCTGGCCAGTATTTCAAATCATTTTGGTTGCTTTAAGGTACGCAGTATGTCACACACACATGCTCCTTGCATAGCATAGGGCATGAAGATGACGTCTGGACATACCATCCTTAGAACGTCTTTGCCACCAGTCCAAGCACCTTCACTTGATCGTTGGTCTGAACATCCGTTCTGTTGCTGGTTCACCAAGCCATTGCAGATAAGTGCCCATTGGGGTTATTTTTTACTTATCCTTTTTTATTGTTCCTTGTGAGGTTTCATGTCATCCAAGAAGGGTAAATGCCAGTGTGGGAGACAGTTTCCCTATAAAGATCACCACGTCCAGTGTCTTTTTTCCTCTGGTGCCTCTAACGACCATACATCCTGTTTCATTTGTCAGGCTTTTGTACCTAAAACTCTTCATTGTAAGCTATCTTCTTTGGTGATTTATCTTGAAAATTAGAGTCTTAAGGTTCTTGCAAAAAACATGATGGAGGGTACTCCAGTCTGAGGGACAGCCACCAGTGAAGAAGAAGGCCAAAACACCTAGGCCAGAATCTTCTACTGTTTGTCCTTAGTCAAACATCTTTTTCGAGGCGAGCGAATGTCTGGAGGTTTGCCTGGTTTTGTTGCTGGATTCTTCTGCCACAACTTAGTTGGAGGCCATCGGGGATCTAACTTTTAGTATGTTCATAGGTTCATAGGTCAGTACTAAGCTAACTGGTCTTATGAGCCATTTTAAGCCTAGCCAATTATCCCTTGTGAAACTCAAACCCTGCACCTTGTGTTTGTAAGGCAAACACTTTAACCATTAGGCCACCCTCCCAACCCTGTCGAAGGAAGCTTTGTGGACATCTATTTTGGATGCTCAAGGGGAACCCTAGCTGATTATTTCCAAGGGGCCTAGGAATGTACCTCAAATATTAGTCAGAGAAGAAGTCCCCACTACCATCATTGAATGCCGTCCTTGGTCAGAGCCTTTCAGGTTTTATAAGGTTGATGTCGTCTTTTGCTTTTTCTTCAGTGGGACTAGACATATTTCTCCTGCTTCTAAGGATCCAAAGAGTGAATGGCAGGCCTTCACTCAGGGTTTGCTTAGTGCTTTGATGGAAGTGAAATCTCCTCAAGGAGTTTCTGTTCCAGCCCTCCCCCCTTGGTCCTGTACTCCCCAAAAAGACCCAGGGAACAGGATTCCTCTGAGGAGGAGCTGGAGTTGGATGAGAAATCCTTTGCTTACTCTTCTCAGATTCCTTCTACTTTGGACTGTGGATCAGTGGAAGAAGAATCTACCAGTCCTGATACTACATTTGAGGACATTACTTTTGGGGACATTATCTCCCAGGATAATGGAGTTCTTTAAATGGGATTGTCATCAGGTCTCTGAGGTACATAAAAGTTACTATGAGTTGCTGCAGATGGATTCTCCTAAACCTTTTGCTGTTCCTCCTGTGTTGGCTGCCTTGTTGGATGCTTTTTCCAATGCTTCTAAGGCTCTAGACTCTCAACCCCCTGCTCCCAGGAAACCTGATAGATTTTATAGGGTGCCCGAGGACTGTAAATCTTTGTACAAGTGTCCTGCTGACCCCTCAATGCTGTCTTTAGCTTCTGACAAGCCCTGTCAGTTGCTTCCTTCTCCCAAGTTACTGCCCTCTGATAAAGATAGCAGGACCATGGAAGGGCTAGGCAAGGTTTACTTCTTTGCTACCCTGGCTTTTCGGACTGTTAATTGTCAAACCGTTATATCTAGGTACTTTTTGGTTCTCCTATCTCAGGCTTGCAAGGTTATTTCTGATCTTCCAGAATTTGAGGGTAAAACTTCTGCCCTTTCCCTGTTAGGGACTTCCTCCCAGATGGCTCATCATTCCATCAAGTATAGTTATGATGCAGCAGGTGCTGCCTCTAAGGCTGCTGCTTTTGATTCATTGATGAGGAGGCATCTTGGCTTCAGCTTCAACCTTTGCCTGATGATATTAAGGCTAAGTTGAGTGATGCCCCTCTTGATGATAAACACTTGCTTGGTGAAGCTACTGCTGATATGTTTAAGTCAATTCAGGATAAGAACAAGGCTTTACAGGAACTTAAACATGTGTTTGTTTCTCCTGTGCCTAAGTTTCAGAGAAACTACCCCAATAATCCAACCTTTGTTCGCAGGTAATCTCGCCATCCTCCTAAGGGCAAATAGGGTGGCAAGTGGGCTTCTCCTGATAAGGCTACTCAGACTTCAGTGCTTCAGAAGTCTCCTTTTCCAGATACACCAGGTGCTGTCTGACTATCCTATTCTTCCCATCCACTTTCCTCTATCTGTTCACCTTTCTTTCTCTCTCTCTCTCTCTTCCTATTTGGCTGTAGATTACTAGGGATTCATGGGTCCTGTCCATTATTCTTCAGGGGTATTTCATGATTTGGAAATCCCTATCCCCTTTTATGGGTGTTCCAGAGACTCTTCTGGAGCAACTCTCCTTCTTTCCAAAGGTGCTTCAGGACCTTTTGACTTATGGTACTATTCAAAAGGTGCCTTTGTCCCAAAGGGGGAGGGGGGTTACTCCTAGATGTTTCTAATACTCAGAAAAGAAGATACTTGGAGACCATTTCTACACCTCTCTCATCTAAACACTTTTCTGAAGGTGCACTCCTTTCAAATGTTGTCCCTTCAGACTTTGTTCCCTCTTTTGCATCCTCAGGCTTAGGTGGTGTCTCTGGATCTCAAGGATGTATTCTCCATATTCTGATCCATTTTCAGGAAATTTTTACTTTCCTGTGTTGCTTCCTGGCATTTTCAGTTCTCTGCTTTGCCCTTTGACCTTTCTACTGCCCCAAGGGTATTCACCAAATGCCTCGATCCTGTAATTGCTTTTTGCAGGATTCAGGTGATCCAAGTTTTTCCTTACTTGGACAAGCTCCTTTTTCAGGCATCTTCTCCAGAGATCCTTTTGCAAAATCTTTATTTTACCATTTTCCCTTCTGCAAAGCCTGGCATTCACAATAAACTTGAAAAAGTCTTTTCTGACTCCTTCTCAGGACCATGTTTTTCTGGGGTGCAAGATTCAGACTGTGCTAATGCTAGCATCCCTGCCTCCTTCCAAGGCATTGACACTCATTTCCTTCTTTCAAATTCTTTTTCCTCTGGCTCTGTTACAGGCAGTGAGATTCTGAGAGCTCTGGGATTCATGGCATCCATCATCCCTGTTCCCCTTCTGGTCAGATTCCACATGAGACTCCACATGAGAAAGTTTCAGTGGTTCCTGAAGTTAGTTTGGCTTCAACGTGCACATCTCCTAGAATTTGTAGTTGTTCTTCTATCTTGTCTCAGGAACTGAACTGGTGGATCCAGCATTTGTCTCTAAATCCAGGGCTCCCTTTTCATCCCCTCTTCCCTTTCAGGAGCTGTTCACAGACCCTTCAGACATGAGATGGGGAGCCTAAAGGTGCAGGTGGTATGGTCGCCTCTTCAACAGAAAGCGCATATTGATGCCAAAGAGGTGAGAGCTCTTTTCCTGGCACTTCAGGACCTCTCAAGGTATTTACAGACAATACCACAGTGATGTGGTATGTAAACAAACAAGGGGGAACAAGAGTTTGTCTTCTTTGCCATTGGCACTCCTGGTGTGAAATCTTGCTGTCCAGTATCAAGTGACTCTTCAGGTAGTTTGCATTCCCTCACATCAAAACATTGTGACAGACACTCTGAGCAGGTCCTTAACTCAATCCCATGAATGGATACTTTACAGGAATGTGGTTCTGGACAATGTCCACCAGTGGGGTACTCCTCGGATAACTCTATTTGCCTCCTCTTTGAAAAGACAATTTCTTCTGTTTTATGCCAGAGCCCCAGGTCCTCTGGTTTGGAAGGTGGACACCCTGTCTTTTTCTTGAATGGGGATGTTTCTTTGTGTTCTCTCCCCTTCCCCTCATTCCAAAAGTCCTGTTCAGAATTCAACAGGATGCTCCCAAAATCTTGTTGGGTACTCCTTTCTCTTCTTCTGCATTTAGCCATGGGCAATCATCACAAGTTAGCTCACATGGTGGACCTACTCACACAGGACAATGGATTTCTCATCCATACTCACCTGTCCACTCATCAACTGATACTGTGGGTGATAGGATTTTGATTCCACATAGACACCTTTTTTTCTGAGGATGTGCTTAGGGTCTTGCAGAAGGCCAAGAAACCCAGTACTGGGAAGTCCTATTTATCCAAATGGAAAAGGTTTTCTGTTTTGTGTCTTTCTCGAAACCTGGATCCACTTTTTGTGGATACTCCTTTGGTTCTCTCTTATCTGTGTGTATTACTCAGTGCTGGGTTGGCTTATTCTTCTGTTAAGGCCCATTTATCAGCTAACTCTGCTTTTCTGCCTTTATCGCCTCCCTTAGTTTCTATATTGTAGGCTAAACAATTCATAAAAGGTGTTTTTCTTATTAGGTCTCCAAAGAAGCCTGTTCCTCCTCCTTGGGATCTTAATTGTGTTTTGGAAAAATTGACTCAGGCTCCTTTTAAGCCTGCAGCTTCAGCTTCCTTGCAACATTGCTCTTGGAAGACTGTACTTTTGTTAGCCCTTCTTCTGTCAGACGGGTGTCTGAGCTTCAAGCCCTTATGGCTTGTCCTCCTTTTTTGGTTTTTCATAAGGACATTGTCTCCTTGGCATACTAATCCTTCTTTTGTGCCCAAGGTGGTGAATGGGTTGTTCCTTATCTATTCATTTGCCCACTTTTTTCCCTTCTCTGCAATCTGCCAGTCAGAAGGTGCTGCACACCTTGGATGTGCATATGCAACTCAGATTTTATTTGGATAAGACTTATTAGGAAATCTGATCAGCTCTTTGTTTCCTTTCGTCCTAGTTCCTTAGGATTAGCTGTATCCAAGCAAACTGTTTCTTCTTGGATCTCAAAAGCTATTTCTTTTTGTTATTCCATTCAGGGTAAGAGCCTTCTTTATTCTGTTAAGGCTCATTCTCCTAGGGCTGTGGCATCTTCTGGTGCTTTTTTCAAGGATTTAGATACTTACTCTGTTCTTGAGACAGCTACCTGGACTTCTGTGCATACATTTACCAAGCACTACAAGTTGGATGGAATCTCCTCTCCACAGCTGGAGATGGTTTTGCTTTGCTAGGGCCATCTTTCATGGCTTCCTAGAGGGCTCTGATGGTCCCTTTCCCAGGTTTCTTCCTGAGCTTTGGTACTCTCCCTAATATAAAGACTACAAAAACAGGGAAATGGAAGGACATAGTACAGCTGTGTAAAATCTTGCCATAACGGTAGATACCCTTCTCTTCACTGTTGCAGTATTCCTTCCCTCCCTCTGCCCCCTGGTCCATTTCTCTTATGGATGTACTGATAACCTCTCTTTTCCTTGGATTGGTGTTCCTACTGGAGCTGTCAGTTCTGAGGATGGCACATCTGGACATCACCTTTATGCCCTATGCTATTCAAGGAGCATACGTGTGACGTACAACGTACCTTAAAGCAACCTAAAGGCTTTAGTATACAGGCCAGACATCAGGCCATCCTTGGCAGAGGATTCCTAATGTAAAAAATACTGCAAAAGTGAAGAGAAGGACATCTACTGTTATGGTAATATTTTACACAACTGTACTTTCTATAATAATATGATAACAGCTATGAATGAAAAATTGTGCTGTGATATAATTTGTATAGATTTAACTAAAGCATTTGACAGGGTCACACACAAAACACTGGTCAATAAATTAGAACAACGTGGTATTGATGTACTCTTGATAAGATAGCTGCATAGCTTACAAATAGGACATGGCAAGTGTCATATAGGAATTGGACAGGTGAAATTCTTAGTTACAGTCATGGTGTCCCATGGGGCTGTGTCCTAGGCCCTTACTTGTTTAAATTGTATCTTTCAGACCTAACTTATTCATCTGAGATGTTCTGTAGTCTATATGCAAATGACCTGAAATTGGGTAAACCTTGATTACATGTGCCACAGATAAGCTATGTCTGCAAAAGAACTTGACTAAATTGACCATTTGGGCACAGAAGAATAATATGCTGATAAATACATCAAAAGCTAAGCATATGAGATTTGGGAGACATGAATTGAAAGGTGAATATTTAATACAGCACACAGTGATTGAAACTTTAGATTCATTTAAGGGCCTGGGTATATGGGTAGATCCAGCTTTGAGTTTTTCTAATCATATCGACCAATTAGTTAATGATAGTTATAGAACTATAGGTTGTATGAAATGTTTATAAAGTCTAGGAAATCAGAAATAATGAAGTCATTGTTAGTTATTTTAGACCCAAACTTGAGTATGGAATGACAGTATCGAAATCTTATAAGAAAACAAGCATAAGTACTGGAAGAGTACAGCGGAAATATACCAAGGGCATCCATGGATGTGAAAATTTAAGTTATTATGAAAGACTAAAATATCTGAACTTGTTCAGTGTCTCTTACAGATATCTAAGAGGAGATCTTAAGTATATAGGGCATTTAGAGACAACTACCTCTGGGAATGTTTTGGATTATCAAAAAGTACTAGAAAAGTATCAGATAGTCTATGTGGAAAATTCTGTAGGAATGATAACTATACTAATTAGCTCTCTGAGAGAGCAGGTGATGCAACGGACTATCAAATTACATTAAAGCAAGTACTAGTTCAGATATTTTTAAGAACAGCCTGGACACTTATTATGGGAATGTTCTTTCTGCTTTTCCCAGTTAGGGGTCGCCACAGCAGAACTCCGGTCTGCTAATGATTGGCAGTAGATTTTTTTATGGGTGCCATGGTGCCAGCTCGACAGCCAACTTTCAATGAAGGCACGCCCATTCTACGCATGTCTTTCGAATGCCACTCGACCGCGGGGAGGACATGCAGACTCCACACAGAAGGCGCTCCAGCCAAGAATCGAACGGGAGAACCTCTTGCTGTGAGGCAACAACACTACCGCTGCACCACCTTGGCTTACATTTATTATGGGAATAAGTGTTCTGATATATTGGCAGGCTAGAAGGGCATTAATGCCCATGCTTGAAATATTTGTATGTATGTATGCCCTTTCCACTCGACTTTCAGGTAATGTCTTACATGGCTGTTACCAGACTATTGGAGAATTTAGAAAGTAAAGCCAGTACCATGTTTAAGGCCTTAAATCTTCCTTCCCCCATATTGTTGCACCTTTTGTTGCCAAACATGTAAGATAAGATTCTAAATATGAATAACTACAGACATAGCCCCCTTCAGTTTAAGTACGCCCTTATTGTACCTGTCCCTGAAGTTCCTTCACCATTATTTGTACAGACCTTCTTACATATTTCCATTCTATATCCCTTAATCAAAGTATTTGAGAGGATCTTGTGTAACCAACATTTTACTCTGTAAACAAGTATGGCCGCCTTATAAATTGACAGTGTGGTTATACATCGGGTCATAATAGACTTAATGGGAGTTTACTCCCTTTCTGATAAAAATCGCTTTTTCTCTAGAAAGTAACCACTTTTTGGATGCATTTTCATTGATGTAGAATGTGCATTTGAGTATGTTAACCACAGTTCACTTATATGCAGACTGCACTTTCTTGGCTTCAGACTTTATCTTTCTTGGTTATGAGTTATTTTTGTGAGGCTTATATGCTGTGTAATGCTATTTGGCAATATTGTTGTATCTGTGCTCATGTCATGGTTGAAAGGACCAGTCCACCTATCTGGTTAACAAATCCACAAGTAAATACACACACACACACACACACACACACACACACACACACACACACAAACATAGGACGTTTAGCAGCAGAATTCTGAATATAGTCATTATACATTGAGTTTTGTTTCACCTATCTGGTCAGTAAATCCATACTTAATCAAAATAAAATAAATTAATTACAATGGTGGATTGGCAGCAGAGTTCTGAATACATACTCTTTGCCTTGAATTCGGCAATCTTGATACAGCTTTTGACTATCCTTGTACTGTTTTAGCTTCAGTACTGTTCAAGCATGCAAGCTGAGTCTCATTTCATATAATCTGAAGATCCTCATGCACATTTTTGGTAGTGCTTGTCACAGTTAAGTCCTGTATGCTTCGACAACACATTCTGATTTCAGTTTCGTCATTCAGTCCTCTGCAAAAAGTCTTGATAACCTGAATTCTCGTTATCATGCCAAGAGCCACACAAAAGCATTTTTGTCCAGTGTATTTGGTTGTTGTAGTCGGGACCATTTTAAATGATAGTCTGAACTGTTTTCATTTACACAACTTGATCAGACTTGTGCCTTTGGCTTTAGCTTGTGCCAAGAAAAAAAAAAGTAATGTGTGCAGATTTACTCAGCTTGCATTTTAAATACATTTCATATGTAGATTTAGGCAGTGTATTATATTCTACACAACTGACCAGCCTGCATACCTGTCAACCTCCTAGAGCAAGAAATCTGGACAAAACCATATGTAAAAGTGAGACAAAGGCCCAAAAATAGGGACAGTTTTTAAATATTGCTCTTACAGACTTAGAAAGTTGATAGAATAACACGTTTTGCATTAGCATGAATTTTCCAAAGGGTATGAAGTCTGAAACTCAAATGTCTGTCATTTTCTAACTTAAATCTTTAATAATTTGCCACTAATTTGCCAGAAAAGTACAATTTTATGGAAAATGGACCAAAAATATAGGCAAAAATCTGGACATTCTGCAAAAATCTGTACAGTTGAAAGGTATATGACCAGGTTATGTGTAACTTTTTTGCCATTATTTCACATTTTTTTCTGAACAAACTTCCATTCTGCTGTCATTCACATCTTTACTAATATGCTTGCATTATAATTTCATTTGACATTCGTTGTAGTTGTTGAATGGCTTCATTTGTGTCAACAGATATTGCAGATTTAGACTGCTCATGTGTTTAAACAAGATTAATTTTCTGCTGTTGTACTATTTCTCTTTCAGACATGCAAAACCAAATGTTTACTGCCTCCACAAAATTTACATACTTGATTTTTAGCTCTGTATCATGCCTTTTCACATCTAAAGTGACAGTGTTTACACTTGATGTGGTTTCTGCCTACCCATTTGTTGCCACATGCCTTTATTTTCTAGTTGTACACTTAGTAGTTCACTTGCATGACGCGTATCTTTGACTTTTTCCCCAATGTTAAATAAGATTTTGTATGTTTTCCCCCATAAGTTATCATTTTTGATGCCACATACTCTTCTGTTAATCAGTAAATCAGCCAGACCACCAACTTTACAAGCTTGCTAGGTTTGCTGTAATTCATTATTATAAACATTCAGTAGTCCTTTGCATTCCTTGATTTCTGATGAAAAAATAAATGTTTCATGTAAGGGAGGTTCTTTGGCTCACAGTGCAGCTGTAGTTTGCTTTTTAATTCTTAGTATGTTTTTCTCCTCTTATAGGTTCATAGGTAAGTACTAGGCTAGCTGCCCTTGCGGCTCTTATGTAAAAGAAAATATGTTAAATAGCAAATTGGCTTCCTCTCCTTTTCTAGTTTATCTTCAAGTCCACTGATATAATTTTCATACAGTTCCCTGCACATTTATGAAAGGGTCATTACCTTGAACCAAAATTGGAAAAGAAAATGAAAAAATCTGTTGGTGTTTCATTGGCATGTATAATGAGTTAATTCATAGACTAGTGAAGTTTGGAATGACTTTGCTATCCACAACTTCTCCTCTGGTTGATAAAAATATGCCTGACCAAGTGTATAAGTCTAAAGGGACTAAAAACATTTTAACTGCTTGTATCTTACTATCAATATCCATATAACAGAGCTTCCATTTTCTCAGTTTTCGTATTATATTTTGTTTAGTCTCTTCTCACATATCCTTAGCTGCCACACCATTGTCATTTTTAATCCATGCTCCTAAATACTTCATTTTATCATGTCCCCATAAATATGGCTATTGCTTAACCAGTTTGTATGTGGGTACATAATTTACTGCTATTGCTTTTGTTTTTGCTTCATTAATTTTGTATCCCGAAAAGGTTTGAAACTGTCTCAATATTTTTCACAAACACTGTAATGTCTCTTTCTGGTTTTGTCAGGTGTAAACTAATGTCATCTGCAAATTTAGTTGAGAAAAGCTGCCTCTCATACCAGTTATATCCTTGAATTTCTGAGTTCCTTATTTTCTTTGCCAATGATTCTAAATATAATGTAAATAACAAAGGAGAAAGAGGACATCCCTGCCTGGTTCCTCTGTTCAAGCAGAGATTATCAGGGAGGACCCACCTACTTTAATTTTCACCTCCGATCCTTCATATGTCCTCCTAATTAACCATGTGAAATTGTTCGATCTCGCCGTTTGTTCTTACACATGGGTTCGGAGCTGATCCCTCGGCTCCGAGTCGGCCACATTCCAAGCTCTGCATGTAAGAGAAGCTCGTGACACAGTCCCTATCCCATGATCCTCTCCTGCTAACCCTCAGATCTAGTTTGCCGCTGCAACAGGTCTCATCGTCGAGTGAGAGCTCTGGCCAGTATACTTTTTTCTGTATTAAAATTTTATATATATATTTCTAAAAGTTAAAAATTATAAGGTTTTTTCTTAGTATAGTGATAGTATTACTGTGTGTGTGTGTGCGTGTTAGGTTAAATTAGTGTTTAGATTAGTGTTAAGAATTTGTGGGAGTGGCTTCCCCTAGGCCTTAGGCCACAGGCCACTACCTTTCTGTCAGGGCTCTGTCAAATTTTCCCTGTTTAGATTACTTTTTTTCCTAGTATTTAACCTTGTTTATAAATAGTTACCTGTTTTAGTAAGGTTAGTTTTATGTATATATATATATATATATATATATATATATATATATATATATATATATATATGTTTAGATATATAGTGTTTTTGCATATTAGTATTGCAATGTCAGAAAAAGCCAAATCTGGCTTTAAGCGTTGCCAGTGTGGACAGAAAATGTCCATAACTGACAACCACGTTTCCTGCGTCTACTGTCTAGGCCCTCTCCATCTTCAGGAGGACTGCTCCATCTGCCATTCGTTTAGTGGCAGAGTGATGATGGAAAGACGCAGGAAACTTATTGAGAGGGGTCTCCTGAAGCCAGAGTTTCAAGAGGCTTTGGAAAAGGCAGGCCAGTCATCGAAGTCTTCGAAGGTGTCGGAGCCCAGGTCATCGGTGCCGAGTACCTCTGTTAAGATTTGGTCGCCGGCTCCACAGACCTTGGAGCCGAGCATCGAACTGCTGCCTCAGGGCGAGGTCCAGGTTTTGGAGCCGGTGTCAGAGATACTCCCTTCATCGATCCTTCGCTCGGTGACCTCTTCAGCCCCTTCAACCAGTTCCTCCAGACCACTGTCAGACACCGATGTGGATCGAGTGGTGCAGAAGCTGATGGAGAACACGGCCTTATCCAAACTGATTGCAGTTTCGTCCCAATTGGTTTCGAAGCTTGAAGCCCTTCCTGTTCCATCCATAGATCCTCCTTCGAGACCCATCGAGTCATCGGAGCCGGGAGTCGAGGATCTGATGATTGTTGATCCCCCGGAGCCAAAGCCTTCATTAGTGCTTTCGGCTCCACTGACCTCGACACCCTCGGTACCCATCGAGGGGTCTCGGAGCCGACAGTCTCTCCTTGGTTCCGGGGGGGGAGAGTCGAACCAAAGTTTCGGTTCCAACTCTTTGCCTCGGTGCCTCGGCGTAGATTAGTTCGGCTCCGTCCTCTGGATCGGAGCCCATGGTTCCGGGCCCGAGGAGGATGCCGGGTTCTTCGGAACCGGTGGAATCCTCGGCCTGGGGCTCCAGTGCCTTCGAGGCCATGAGGAAGGTTTTGTCTGCTAAGACATTTGCATCTTCAGATTCCTCTTCTCCCTCCCCGAAAGGTCAGCATTCTGTTTCTGCACCACCGGTCCCCACTAAGTGTAGAGACCCAGAGGGGGTCCGCAGAACCAGGGCGACAGGGATACCGTCCCTGGTAAGCCCTTCCAGCACTCCTGAGTGGAGGCCCAGCTGTCCTGCTCTGGAGGCAGTCAGGGGTCGCTTGGCTTTATACCCAGAGGCCTGGCTAAATCTCACTTCAGATTCCTGGGTAAAAAGCATAATAACCAGAGGATACAACATCCCTTTCTTAAACAATCCTCCCATCCAAAAAAGATTCCCAGATGTTCCACCCAATCTGAGGGATCAGGCAGCCATAGAAATAAAAAGGCTGTTAGAAAAAAGAGTCATCCAGCCAGTCCCGGTGGACCAAATAGGATCTGGAACTTACTCAAGGTTCTTTTTAGTTCCAAAGAAAACAGGGGACTGGAGGCCAATACTGGACCTCAGCAAACTCAATACCTTCGTGAAGAAGGAAAAATTCCGAATGGTCACGCTACAATCGATCCTTCCGTTTCTTCAAATGAACGATTGGATGTGCTCTATAGATCTCAAGGATGCGTACTACCACATAAAAATGGCCAGGCCATCCAGAGATCACCTGCGCTTCTGGCTGGGAGCCAATCATTTTCAGTTTTGAGCTCTGCCCTTTGGTCTCACCTCAGCCCCCAGGGTGTTCACCAAGTGCATGGCAGTAGTGGCGTCCCACCTGAGACTACTAGGATTCCGGGTGTTTCCATACTTAGACGACTGGCTCCTTACCGCCACCACCAGGCATCATCTATTACAAGCCAGGGACTACACAGTCGATCTGTGTTCCCGTTTAGGCATAACACTGAACTTTGAAAAGTCTGCCTTGTTGCCCTCACAGCATATATCATTCATAGGAGCGGAATTGGACACTACCTTAACTCTGATCAGGCTTCCCCAAACAAGAGTTTCAGCCTTAAGGGAACAGATTTCTACTCTTCTACAAAACAAAAGAGTCCCCGCTGCACAGGTCCTGAAAGTATTAGGCATGATGGCAGCTACCCTTATCACGGTCCCCCTAGGGAGAATGCACATGAGGATCCTCCAATGGCTACTCTTCGCACAGTGGTCTTACCAACGGCTTCCGTTGTCACACAACATCCTGCTCACGGACTCTTGCAAGCGGGATCTTCAATGGTGGATGAACAAGCACGAGCTTACGATAGGCCGACTGTTCATGCTTCCCTCCCTCATAGCCACAGTGACCACGGACGCTTCCCTGATAGGGTGGGAGGACTTTTTCAGGGGAGAATAGTTCAAGGCAAGTGGTCAAAAATAGAGTACAACCTGCACATCAATGTCCTGGAGTTGAGAGCAGTGTTCCTGGCGTCGCAACACTTTCACGACTACTTACCTCCGGGAACAGTTGCAATTCAGACAGACAACATGTCACTGGTCTGGTACATAAACAAACAAGGAGGAACCAGGTCTTACCCCTTATGCAGAGAGGCCCTGAGAATCTGGCAGTGGGCTGTGTCCACCGGACGCTGTCTCATAGCAACGCACATCCCGGGGACATCCAACGTAATAGCGGACAGGTTGAGCAGAACCATCCTGTTACTTCACGAGTTGTTACCTCACGAGTGGTCCCTCAAAAATCAAGTAGCAGAGAGGATTTTCCACAGATGGGGCCAGCCTTGCTGCGACCTTTTTGCATCCCCCCCTGAATGCCAAATGCAGAAGCTATTTCGCCCTACTTCCCCCTCCGGGAGCCGCCCCCAGGGACGCACTTGTGCACGATTGGCCCCCGGGTCGCCTATATGCCTTTCCTCCTGTTCCACTAATCTCGAAATTTCTGCAGAAAGCCAAAGGTCTGGAAAGGATGATCATCTTGATAGCACCATTCTGGCCTCGACAAATCTGGTTCCCCTTTCTTCAAGCTTACCAAATAGAGGAACCTTGGACTCTGGACCCAGTGCCAGACCTTCTGACCCACTCGTCAGGAGTTCTTCACCCCTCTCTTTCGTCCCTCAAATTGACAGAATGACTGCTCCACTTCCCAGCTTAGCCAGGTCAGATCTCTTGTCTCCAGCAGTACAACATATTTTGATCTCTTCCCACAAAGCCTCCACTAGAAAATTATACAAGAGCAAATGGAAACGTTTCATGTGTTGGGCTTCTAAACAAGGTTTTGATCCCTTGTTTGCTCCTATTCATAAGGTTCTAGATTTTCTATCTACTGTTTTTCATCAAGGGGCTTCACCATCCACCATAAGGGTACAGCTGGCTGCCATATCTAATTTTCATGTAGGTGAAGGGGGTTCTACGATTATGTCTCATAGACTTTGTAGAGCTTTCATGAAGCGAACTTATCTACAACCACCCATGCGTAGTCTGGTTTTTCCTTGGAACTTAAATCTAATGCTATCTCAGCTCATGTTATCACCCTTTGAACCAGCCTCATCGTGCCCACTTAAATATCTTTCCTGGAAAACCCTGTTTCTTGTTGCAATCACTTCAGCTCACAGAGTCTCAGAGCTGCAAGCACTGTCAATTAGACCCCCGTATATAATCTTTCACCCAGACAGGGTCTCCTTACGTACTTATCCGTCCTTTCTACCAAAAGTCTGCTCAGAATCTAATTTTAATCAGTCCATAGAACTTCCTACCTTTTTCAGGCACCATACCAATAAACTGGAATACATGTTACACAAATTGGACGTGCACAGACAGCTGAGATTTTACCTGGACAGGACAAAAGAATTCCGGAAATCGGATCAACTTTTTGTTTCGCATGCAGATAGTAAGAAAGGACTTGCAGTATCAAAAATCACGTTATCCAAATGGCTTTCAGACTGCATAAACTTTGTTTATTCATCTTCCAATCAGTCTATTCCGCTCAAAGCTAAAGCTCATTCTACTAGAGCTGTTTCTACTTCCCTAGCCTATGCTGCTCGTTTACCGATAGATACCATTTGTGCAGCAGCTACCTGGGCTAAACCTCATACCTTTATCACTCATTACAAAGTGGACAGGGCCTCCAGGGACAGGGCTTCCTTTGGTTCCACTGTTCTCAGGAATGCTCTCCCGTGAGCCACCCGGAGTTTAGGGTGCTAGGGACGCTACCCATGTGTAAGAACAAACGGCGAGATCGAACAACTTCACATAAAGAAGTTATGTTCTTACCATAACGTTCCATGTGAGTTGTTCATCTCGCCTTTGTTCTTACATTCCCGCCCTCCTTCTCCCTCCGTGTTCTGGAAGAACAGGAACGACTGGTGGCTGGTTGTCTTTCTCATGGTCCCCTTAGACTGACTGTCTCTAGGTAATATACGTGTATATGTGTATGAATACGTATGCATGTGTAAGCGAATATGTCTTCTGTTGTCTGGTTTTCATAGCAAACTAGATCTGAGGGTTAGCAGGAGAGGATCATGGGATAAGGACTGTGCCTCGAGCTTCTCTTAGACGCAGAGCTTGGAATGTGGCCAGTGTGTAAGAACAAAGGCGAGATGAACAACTCACATGGAACGTTATGGTAAGAACATAACTTCTTTTTATAATTTTATCTGAGAATGCAAATGCTTCCATTGCTCTGCTCGTAAAATCCTGGGTCTATGTTAAATCATCAAACACTTAAAAAAGCGAACGATGATTTATCAAACCCATGTAAGCGAAAGCTTACATTCTCGAACAAAACAAACAAAAAATAATAATTTTAAAACATTACATAAAGTGGGGAGCTTTGCCCCCCACTTAAATATACCAACTCCGAGATCGCACTACAGTGATGAAAACAGCAAAGTAACAGAAGAGACTAAGTGAATTCTTTCCCTGGGAAAGAATTTGCTTGTATGCCGTTTCGCTATTTTGCCTTTTCGTGCTTTAAAGTTCGATCAAGATGCATTTGAAAGAATGCGTCTTCGATCATTTAATATGAACCCTAAAATCCCACCTTACTCTGTCAAATGCTTTCTCTGCATCAGGACCCACTAGCAATAGTGGTATTTTCTTGCATTATGCTTCCCTCTGGATCATTACTGTTCTGTTTATATTGTCAGATGTTTGCCTCTCCTCCACAAAACCACAATGATCTTTGGCTATCATTTTTGGCATCACTTTTGCCATTCTTTTAGCCATTATAGACATAAACATTTTAGAATCAAGATTTAGTATTGAAATGGGCCTGCGTATGAAGCTGGATCTGATAGATCTTTATCCTCTCTAGTAGCGTTCTGTACTTGCTCCTGTTCTTGTTCTGTGAGATTCCCCCTATTTTGCAATACTTTAATATTTATCAGTCCCTCAAAATAATTCTTGATACTTCTTAACCATATCTCCCTTTCTTTTATTTCCTATTTTTAAATTCAGTTTTAATTTTATCCCACTCCGTAGCTATATTTTCAGAAGAAGTTTCTATCTTCTCTAATAGCTCCTAAATAATTTCCACTACCCATTCTTTAAATTCCTGTCCTTTCAGCAGATAGGTGGGAAATTGCCAGTGGCTCGTTTTTATTTCATTACCCTGTGTTTTTATTTTAGCTGTTATTGGTGCATGATTTGAAATAGTTATTGGGTGCATATCAAAACCTTCAATTAAATGCACATGCTCCTATGGGATATAAATTCTGTCTAGCCTAGCTTAGTTTTTGTATTTTGGGTAATAATATGTAAATTCACTCTAAATTACTAGTACTGAATTCACATCTTTCAAGACAAATATTTTTCATAAATGTCTTCAAAAATCTACCTTCCTTTGTTTAGATTTCCCTTTCTGGGCCCCCCAAGACACATCTTCACTGTTGCAAGTCAAATTTCAGTCCCCACGTATAAGTAATATTTCTTGCTGCAAGCTGATTGTTTCTCCCAGAATTGTCTTTAGCTCTATTATAGCAGTGTTCTGTAGAATATAAATATATGCCAGTGTAATCCTCCTCCCTTGCCATTAGCCCCTTAGTACTACAAATCTACCAAACGTTTATTTTTACCTCTTCTATTACTATTCCTCTTGCAGTTAATATAAGTACTCCTGTCTTCTGTGCTCCAGGTATTCTGCCTTGTAACCATCCTGAAAATCTTTCTTTATCAAATTCACATGTTCAGCTCTTTCCAAGTGTGTCTCCTGTATCATGTATTTTTGCTCTCTACATTTTTTAATGTAGTTCTCTACTCTTTCGGATTTATCTGTGACACCATTAATGTTTATATAGAAAGAATCATATTCTTGAGGGATTATTATTCCAACCTTTTATGTACAACGGCTTTTTTTGTTAAATGTCTAGTTCCAGCTTTGTGCTACATGTATGCACTGTTTGGCAGATTAATCAAATGTTGCTTGTCATCTCCATTTGAGCTTATGTCACAACTTGCCAAAGTTTTTGTTTTATTGAAAACAAATGAAAATACACAAACAACCCCAATACCTCCTAAAACGTTCTAACTTAATAACACACAAAACTACGTACATCTTCAAATATTGAAGTTTTATGCCTGTAATAGGAACATAAGTTCCATACTGACAGCCACACATGTAGACTTGAGCTAAACAGAACATAAACTTATCCATGATAAGACACATGGTATGATTCTATTAAGTGCTGTCTGGCTTTGCCTTATGTTTATATGTCTCCCAGCTGGGAAACAACTCAATGCTTTACGAAAAAATTTTCTCCAAGCTATTTCTCTTTACCAGATTGTCTGCCAGTGACACGAGAACCAGATACAGGACTGTTTACTAGAAACAACTCCGTATAGTATTCAGCATTCTTTTTCATTTTTAAACAAACCAGGAATGTGGTGGAAGCAAATGGTTCTACCAAAAAAACAGCAGAAATGCAACAAAGACTAAAGTAGAACCAAACCATGACTAGTAAAATTATCAGAACAAACTTTAATGGTGAGCGCTTTCGCAGCTGAGACAGCTTCCTCATCAGACAATACAAACAGATTTCTTTTCACTATTTAAAATAATAACATCCAATGAAATTGCACGTGCAATTAAATGTGGTGATTGAGAATAAAAATTAAAGGCACATCACGTCCAAGTACACATTCTAAGTTAAAATAACTGACATTCTATCTCATCAAACCCCTAGCCTGCCGTACAGGTTTGAGAGAGATCTTGTCATTCAAGCCTTTACCTAAAGTAGCTCTCATTCTAATTATATGTTCTAATTCTGCATTTTGTGTTCTGATGTCCTTCATGGATGCATCTGCAGTCCTAACAACTGGGTTGTCCTGTCGTCAGGCAGCCCTTCAGTCGGCCGGATTCCAAAGTCCGGGTCTGGCTTCGGCTGATGTCGCACTTCACCCGACGTCATCTCTGTTGGTCTTTGGGTATAAAGGCATCAGCCGACGCCATTTTCCTCAGTCTTTCTTGCCGCGTGGCGCCCGAAGCAGAAGCTGTTCGCAAGTGCCGGTCGGTCGGATCCAGAGATTACTTCTACCGAATACTACTTCGAAGACTTCTAAAGCTAAGTACCCCGTTGGGGACTCTTTCTTGCCTCAGCCGATGTCAGAAAAAGTTAATAATTGTTTAACCTGTGGGAAACAAATACCTCATAAAGATTTCCACTCTTATTGTCTGCCTTGTTTAGGCCCAGCCCACGACGTAGCAGCCTGTTCGGCCTGTGCTTCTTTCAACCGACGAACGCTTAGGCGTCGGTCAGAGTTTGCAGAACAGTTTTTCGGTTCTGATTTTGCGTACATTATGCCGCCGGATCCTCCGACTACCCAATCTGCCAAAACGCAAAGATAAAGACCGACACTCGCGGTCCGCGGTTTCGGCCGAAACCATGGTTAAGCAAACCGTGAGTGTCTCGGTTTCGCCCGAAACCGAGAAAACTGATCAAAGTACAGCTGAACCTATCTCTACAACTGAGGCCCCTGCTACCACTCTTGAATCGGCCTCAGAAATTTTATCCACTACGGTGGTTGCCACTGATTTATCAGACACCATTCCCTTGGATGTCTCTACCCCAGCACGTGGTGCTGCTAGGCCTCCAGCAGCCATGTCCATTAAGGCCTTCGCCAGGGCTAAAGCAGCCAAGACTACTAAGACAGTGCCTGTTAAACCCCCCTCAACCAGGCCCTCTTCTAGTTCTCAAATGCTTACTTTGGCAGAAGATTTAATTTCATTAATTAGAGGATCTCAATCTCACCCAGACAGGGCCTCTCAGCCCCCAGAGAAGAGACCTAGGGCAGAGCCCCCTGAGCCAGAGTCCTCTGATGATTCTGCTGACGAATCAGACATAACTGACCAGCCAGAGGCTCCTTTCTCCAATTTTGAAGATT
This sequence comes from Protopterus annectens, assembly GCF_019279795.1. Lineage (NCBI taxonomy): Eukaryota > Metazoa > Chordata > Ceratodontiformes > Protopteridae > Protopterus > Protopterus annectens. The sequence goes on from NC_056741.1 coordinate 537,455,223, forward strand.
CTGATGCTGATGAATCCATTCCAGCTGCTTCCCCACCAGAAGAATTCTCCTTTGGGGAAACTTTACATGCCATGCGAGAGCAGTTCCAATGGCAGCAACAGGATTTTTCAGACTCCAGAAAAAGACTTAGGACCTTTCTGCACCTCCCACAGCACAGGCCCTTAGCTATACCTCCTGTTCTCTCTGTGGTGGATGATGCTTTCAATGATGTCTGCTCCGCTCCAGATTCTTTACCCCCAGCCCCTGCCAAACCAGACAGATTTTACAGGGTGCCAGATACTCATCACCACCTTTACAAGGCCCCACTTGCAGACCCCGAAACTATATCCCAGGGTCCCAAGGCAGTAGCCGCGACCATAGCTAAAAACCCTATTCCTTCTGAAAGGGAAGCAAGGTCATTAGACAGATGGGGTAAAAAGGTCTACACTTCAGCTACTCTCTCAGCTAGAGCTTTAAACTGTCAGTTTCACATGATACAATACCAAGAGTTTATGCTTGATCAGTTAACTAAAAAACTAACCACTGATGAATCTCTTGATAAGAAATATGTATTAGAAATGGTAAATAGCATACAACAGGTTAGCAACCATTCCTTAAAATGTGGCTATGATGCACTGGAGGCTTCATTTAGATCAGCCATGACTGGCACAGTGATAAGAAGGCATGCATGGCTAAAGGAGCAAGCTTTACCGGATCATGTTAAAGCTAAGTTGCTAGATGCTCCTATGGATAAGACAAGTTTGTTTGGTACACCTGCCGAGCAGGTTATGAAGAAAATGGAAGAAAAGGCAAAATCTGTTCAAACGGTTAAAGATTTCTTGCAGGTTCAACCCCCAAGGTTTAGCAGGAACTGGCCTGCCAAAAATTGGTCCTTTCCTGACTCCACAAAATTTCAAAGGGGCAGCAATAGACGTTCCAGAGGCAGAAACCAAACCAGAGGAGGTGCCTACAGAGGACGACAGTGGCAAGGTAACAACAGAGGCACAGACACAACCACTGCCACTACATCAGCACAACCACAGTGACTTAACCCTAAATCCGCCTACCAGGGAACAAATAGCAGCTCCTCTAGGCGGAAAGTTAACCTTATTTTCAAAGAACTGGCACTACATAACAAAAGACAAGTGGATTTTACAAACCATAGATCAAGGTTACCGGTTTCACTTCCACACTTTACCAGTCAAAAGAGGAATGCCAAATCTACCTCCAAATCAAAAACAGAGGCACTACAACAGATAATGGAGTTAGCAAACATGAGAGCTGTGGAAAGAGTGCCAACAGCAGAGCAAGGAAAGGGGTTCTACTCCAGATTATTCCTAGTTCCAAGAAAGGAAAAAAGTAGGAGACCAATTCTCGACCTGTCCACCTTAAATACATACATCATTGTCCCAAAATTCAAAATGCTGACCCTACAGCAACTTCTTCCCATGCTGGGCAAGGAGTCTTGGCTGGTAACTCTAGATCTCAAGGAGGCATACCTGCACGTCCCCATTCGACCAATCTGCAGAAGATACCTCAGATTTCTTGCAGGATCAGAGCACTATCAATTCTCAGCATTGCCCTTTGGCTTATCTACTGCGCCCAGAGTATTCACAAAATGCCTGGCATCAGTAATCGCCCATTGCAGACTACAGGGAATTCAAATTTACCCATACCTGGACGACTGCCTGCTACAAGGGGACAACAAAAGCAAGCTGACAACAGATTTACAAAGGGTCATTTACTTGCTACAAGCACTGGGATACACAGTCAATTTACAAAAGTCAAGGCTGATACCATCCCAAACAAGGACATTCTTGGGGGCGGAATTGGACACAGTAAAACAAATGGCATTCCTGACTACAGAAAAACAAAAAGAACTCCCTCTTTACTTCTTGGCACTAACAAAACTGAACAAGTTAACAGCAAGAAAAGTACTGCAGGCCTTGGGCTTCATGGCATCATGCATAATCTTGGTCCCATTTGCCAGACTACACATGAGAAAACTACAGTGGTACCTAAAGAATTTATGGTCCCAACACAGACACAGCCTAGAAACAGAAATCCCACTAATTCCATGCTTAAAGCAGGAGTTCCTATGGTGGGCTCAGGCATGTCAGTCAAACCCAGGCCTACCCTTTCGCAGATGTCAAGCAAGCCAGACCATCACAACAGACGCTTCAGACCTAGGATGGGGGGCCCACATGCGGGACAAATGCGTGCAAGGATTGTGGACACAGGATCAACTTCACCTGCACATCAACCTAAAAGAAATGCTGGCAGTAAAACTGGCAATCCAAAAGTTCAAACCATTTCTCCAAGAGGGCCAGTTGATGATAAGGACAGACAACACCACAGTCATGTGGTACATCAACAAACAGGGAGGCACTCATTCATACCCCCTATGCAGAATGACTTTGGAGCTGTGGACCCTGGCACTCAGCTACAACATCCAGTTACAGGCAATATTTGTACCGGGAAAAGAAAATACTCTAGCAGACATATTAAGCAGAACCACATCGGATGCCCACGAATGGAAGCTGCACCCGGACATCTTCAAGACCATCTCAAAGAAATGGGGAATGCCTCAGATAGATCTATTCGCAACACCTCTCAATCACCAGCTCAAAAAGTTCTGCACAAGGACATTCCACCCACTAGCATGGAAAGTGGATTCGCTGTCCTTCAGCTGGAAAGGCCTAACAGCATATGCATTCCCACCTCTTCCCTTGATACACAAAGTACTACTAAAAATCAAGGAAGAACGTCCAAGGATAATCCTGATAGCTCCAAACTGGCCAAGACAACACTGGTACCCACTGCTGAGGAGCATGTCTCGGAACAATATGTGGCCAATACCCCTGATGCCTTTGATGTTAACTCAGAACAACTACAGCATCATACATCCAAACCTAAAAACGTTGCAACTGACTGCATGGAACATCACATAGCAGCAGCTAATCCAGAACTTTCCCAAAGAGTTAAAGACATTATTCTTGAAGCATGCAGACCTTCAACAAGAAGGAACTATGCTGGAAAATGGAAAAGGTTTGTCATTTGGAGTACGGAAAGAGGAAAAGATGTGTCAAACATAGATATGCCTAACATTCTGGAGTATCTGGCGAACTTCTTCATTCAGGCCTGTCCTACTCCTCCATCAAGATACATGCATCAGCTATTTCAGCAGAATACAGCTTTGATCCACCTGTTTTTTCGCACCCTTTGCTCAGGCAGTTCCTCAGAGGAATCAAGAATGTAAAACCTCCAAGGAAACCACCATTACCAGCTTGGGATTTAAACTTTGTGCTAGAAAAGTTGACACTATCACCCTTTGAACCAGCAGCAACAGCAGACCTACAACACCTGTCATGGAAAACTGCTTTCCTACTGGCAATTACTTCAGCAAGGAGGGTTTCAGAACTACAGGCCTTAATGGCAGTGCAACCCTTCCTAATCTTCCACCAAGATAGAGTGTCCATGAGGACTAAGCATACGATTCTGTTACTCCTTCCATGGAAAACCAATTCCACAGAACATAAGACCTCATTCTACAAGGGCAACAGCCACTACCACAGCCTTCTTACGAGGAGTGGCAACCAAAGACATTATTGAGGCGGCTACTTGGACCTCCGTGCATACATTTGCCAAGCATTATAATTTGCCTCTATATTCCAGATCCCGAGCAGGGTTTGCCACTGCTGTACTGCAAGGGATCCTAAACACACCATAATCTACTTTTATCCTCCTCCCTAGTTGGCTATGGTATTCTACCCAGTTGTTAGGACTGCAGATGCATCCATGAAGGACATAGTACAGTTTTGTACCTACCATAAATGTAGATGTCCGAACTGGATAGCATCTGCAGTCAGGATTACCCTCCCTCCTTCCCTCTGTGGTACTCCTAGGGTGTTTACCCTCCTAATAGCTAGCTGGTGGGGGGGAGTCTTTTATGGTGTATTTGTTTGTATATATGTACATACATGCTTATTTTTGTGTTTACCTCTATCTGTTTGGAAACATTGGCATCTATCCAAATTTTAGCCTTCAAGGGGGCTACTGGCATCTGGGGCAAGAAACACTGAGGAAAATGGCGTCGGCTGATGCCTTTATACCCGAAGACCAACAGAGATGACGTCGGGTGAAGTGCGACATCAGCCGAAGCCGGACCCGGACTTTGGAATCCGGCCGACTGAAGGGCTGCCTGACGACAGGACAACCCAGTTGTTAGGACTGCAGATGCTATCCAGTTCGGACATCTACATTTATGGTAGGTACAAAACTGTACTTTCCTAATATTCCCATCTCTTTCATTCTCAACCATTACTTGAATAACCATGAACTTAAATGTATGTGTAACATCATTCAAGACGGGAATCCTTCAGTACCTGAATTGGACTATGTACCTGAGCCGAAGGGCGGATGGAGACCATGGCAAGGAAGACTGCAACCAATCATTGAATGTAAAAATAATCCTTTATTGGACTTGAAATATCTTCCTATGAGGTACAGCAAGAAGTAGTAAGTGAATTTGATATAACTGCTCTTAGAAATGAGATTTATAAAATAGAAAATGACCTACGTAAACTTAAGAGTACAAATGCAGAGGTACCACGTTGAAGCCTGTCTAAAATGGCAAATTATACCTCGTGGGCTACACGTTCTTATAATGCCCACGTATGGCGGTTTGTATAAGGAACTGTTGGTGAAATGGCAACAACTTAATCTGGACATTGGCTTCAATTATATGCGTTTATTAATAGAGCAGTTTAAGCTGGAGGAAGATGCTCTGGCTTTTAATGTTATGAAAATGCAAAGGGAATTGTATGACCGTTTTTCTTCAGCTGCTGTAGACCTTAAATTAGACAGTGTTATAGAGAACTTAACTGTCTATGAACAACTACTAACTCAGAAAAAGAGGAATATCCATAGAGATTTACAAGATTCCTCTAATAGTAGGGTATTTGTTTGGCCTAGGAATAAAGAAACTACAAATAATGTAGCTAGGAGTGTTGAAGAGACCATCACCCCTTAAGAACTGAAGGGATAAATAACTGTCCTTCTCAGGAACTTGAAACTACGTCCTTGGGTGTTGAATCTGCAGACACAACGATGTCAGTTACAGCTTCCTCTTCTGGGGGTGCACTTAAGAAGACTGGTAACAACGCTATAAGTTTTAGTCTGAATAAACCTCCTTCTTTTGACGCTACAATGCAAAATACTCATAGAATTAATGCTAATTTGCCTTTTCCTATCAACAATATGCATTTTCGCGAGATGTCCAAAAGCAGAGGCAGCTTGAAAAGGAAAGCACCAGCAGAGGGTTCCGGCGTGTAGATCGCGAGATGACTGCCCGCGAGCTACATCGCCGAAACAAGAAGGCCGCGGCACCGCTAGATCGTAGAGCAGTGCGGCCGAAAGACATACCCGCCATCGGAACCCACGTCGGAAGAAAAACAGACACATAGCGATATCCCCTAAAGCGACTACGCTGCAAAGCCAAAACAGTAAAAAGCGCGTAATATAAACACACACGGCAACTACATAATAAACAGCATAGCATACAAACACAAATACCCCACCCATACACATCACTCAAGTTAACACAAGCACAAATACTCCACACATAAACATCACTCAAGTAAACACAAGCACAAATACCCCACGCATACACAATACATATGTAAACACAAGCACAAATACCCCACGCATACACAATACATAAGTAAACACAGGCACAGATACCGCACGCATACACAATACATAAGTAAACACAGGCACAGATACCCCACGCATACACAGTACACAAATACAGTTCAAACAACTTACCAGTAGATCAGCTGAGATCCAGGCAATCCCGAACTGTAAACAGTCACAGTAGACCGGAGATATAATCCACAGTAGCAGCAGCTGCAGCATTGTCTGTGCGCAGTCACATCCAGTAAGTCCCTGTGTAGATGTAGCACGTTCACAGATCAGTGATAGTAAGGGTTGAACTGCAACTGGAACAGCACAGATAGTGACTGGGGTTCAACACTAGGAGGAGTTTCGGACTTCAGACCCCCAGAAAGCACATGCTACTGCAGGGTCGTGTATAGCCAAACCTAACAAACTATGCACAGCACTTTACACAGACTGTGCCACTGGTTAACAGTATGTGGAATAGGTCCATTCCAAGTCACAGACAAATTGCTGTACAGCCAGAAGTGCAACACACAGCATCAGTGCAGGTATGGCCCCCCCTAGTAAACTGGCAGGTGGGAACTGTGAAGCAGGGAACAATGCCAGACAGGAGTGTCAGCCCCCACACCTAGTCAACAGCTGCATGTGTGTTTGGTAAGTTTTGGAACACCCATCCAGTGTCTCCTGGGGCTGGTGTACACAGGTATGTAGGCCCATTCAGGCAGAGAAGCGTGCAACACTGATCACCTTCCATAAATAACCTCTGTTACTGAAACTGAGATAGGGCCCCACGCCCTGATTGGCTAGCAGGTACACCTGGGAGTTAAAAGGGACATGTACACTACATGTAGAAACTGTGTTTGTATCAGGACAGGTGGATGCTTACCACAGTATATGCATTTGTTAGCCCCATGGCTGTCTAAACTGCATATAGTCACTCTATAGCATGACAAGCAGATAGACAAACCTGTACTATTGATATTTGCACAGTGAGCTGTTCCAGGCGGTACGACAACACAGGGTCCAACACAGGGCAGTGTAAATATTGGTACAACTGATAGTGATCTGTAGCAGTGGCATCTGTACATCCAGTTCCCAACTATACCTGCTGTGATGGATACTGAGAGGCCATCTACAAGTGCTGTTACCATGATGGAAGCTATGTACTGGTATAGCCCTGGTCAGCTTGACAACAAGTATAGCACAGTGCCCAGCCAACGGGGCAAACCAATGTTGGTAGTGGAGGGATACCTCTACCATTTGGAGCGTGAACTGCCACCTAAACGGTACTGGGCATGTATTGAGCGGAGACTACAGGCCTGTAGGGGTCGTGCCATCACTGTACGGCAGGAAGAAGGTGAGGAACTGCTGAAATCACTGCCCCACCAGCATGGGCCAGATGCAACAATAGCCCAAGTTGTTACACTGCGAGCAGAACTGCGGCAGAGGGCGGTAACTGGCAGTGAGTTGCCAAGTTTGGTGATGCAGAGTGTCCTAGGCACAGCAGATGAGAATGTACTTCAGGAGATGCCTTGCCATGCCACATTGCGTCGTAGCATAACTAGGGTACGTCAGAGGGCACGTGCAGCATTGAGTACACCTCCGGTAACACTCGCAGATATTGATGTCGGCCACTATCCACTCCGTAGTGGCAACTTTATCCTCCGTAGAAGATCTGATATGGATGGGATGGATTCCTTGGTTCTACTTACAACAGCACAGAACCTAATTGATCTGTGTAGAGCTGACATCATTCTTGCTGATGGCACCTTCCCTACGAGAGCCAATATATGTCGTCAGCTATATACATTACATGGCTGTATTGGGACTCACACCTCAACAAGGATTGTCCCCCTGGTGTACTGTCTCATGACAAGGAAGTCAGAGTCCGCATACTACAGTATGTGGGAGATACTGAAGAGTATGACCGCAGAACAGGACTGTACCCTGGCTCCACAGTATATAATGACTGATTTCGAGAAGGCAGCGATCCGTGCCAGCCATAAGGCATTTCCAAAGGGTATTCTGAAAGGGTGCCTTTTCCACTTTGCACAGATCATTTGGCGCCAGATCCAGCATAACCACCTTGTAGCCCTGTATGGTATGGACACTGCATTTTCCATTGCCATACGCAAGCTGATTGCGTTGGCATTTCTACCGGTTGATGATGTTGTCCCTGCATTCATGGACATTGTGGCTACGTTACCTGAATGTGCACGGCCTGTTGGCGTATTCCTGGATCATCATTATGTGCGAGGCCGACCACGCAAGTATGCATCCCGCTGCTCCTCACAGCAACGACTACCATCATCCTATCCTTTACGGTTCTGGAATGTTAGTGATGTGACCGGCATGGACTTCCCACGTATTAATAACCAGGTAGAGGCATGGCATCGTCGGCTGAAAGTGTTACTGGGACAACCTACTGTGCAGCTATCTGATCTTTTGACCATCCTCCAACAGGAACAGAACTTAACAGATACCCGTCGAGAATCTCTGTTGCGGGGGATGCCTGTGACACCACGTAGGAAGGCAATTGTAAGGGTGCGTCGTCTAAAACACATCTTGCAACATAAGTGTGACTATAGTGATGTGCAGGATTTTCTCCGTGCTGTGGCACATTTCTACAAGTTATGATTATATCATGGTTTAGTATGCACTAAGCACTTCCCACATCACTTTACATTTTGCATTAATAAAGGCTTTGCCCACAGCACACTGGTTTCAGTGTACCACTTTGATGCCCACTTGGCATCCTATTCCAGGCACATGTTACAGTGTTAGTTGCACACGGTGTTTTCTAGGGGGTGTAGTGTGTAGATCACATACGGGGTTTTAGTCTCACACCTGTGGTTAGGGTGCAGGGGGTTCCTTTATTTTCACAGGGAATTGTCTGCAGGCATTTGTCACTGCAGCTAAACTTCCATACTGCCATCTGTCCACATCCAGTTGTCTCACAGCGGGTTGTCGCACCGCCTAGGTGCCTGAACCCAGATTTTTCATTCTTTCTGCGTAAGACTTGTTTTATGTACCCTGTAATTCCTTGTTGAGAAACCTCTGTGGTCTCTCCAGTTGTTGCAGGTGTCTGGTGAGGTATATGCAAAAGGAAGTAGTATTGGTCTGATGAGGGCCGAGAATAATGGAATTATAATATCTTTAGATCTAGATGTGATGCCTTTATTTATAAGATGTGCTACATAGAAGGATTTCCTTACTACTGTGGATATGTGGTGGTAAAAGTTCAGATTGCTATCAACCTGAGTACCTAGGTCACGTACCACTGGGTTTACACTTAGGAGGTTGCTGTCTATAATCTAATTAGCAGGGATATTAGCTTTCCCAAAGGGAATAATAATGCATTTTTTTCCATTTAGCTTTAAGCTGTGGCTTTGGCACCTGTCATTTGTCTTGTGTTTTTTTAATGCCTTTATTGAATTATCACTTGTGACATAGGCAAATTTATATTTATATAAAAGTTATAAAACTGTATTAACAAGTTCACATTTACATACATTATATTTCACATATATTGCTGTATATCATATAACCTAAGCAACATTACATAAATTATTCAATTCCTGTCTTTTTTTTAAATAAGAAACATCTTTATTAAACCATCACTTATGACATAGGCACTCCATACATTTCTATAAATGAAAACAAACCACACAGACACAGTACTAGTTGCAAGCATTTTACACCACAAACCATACTAACAAAATCCCAGTTACAAACATACATCACTAATAATCTATCCAGTCATTTTCAGGCAAACATCACATGGCTTAAGTCCTGCCTTCTTTTAAACCTCATTCCTCCCTTGTATGTATTTTTCCCACAGTTTCTATTATGGTGTTTGCTCCTGTCCTTTTCTAAATATCTCAATTCCAGGTGTTTTATCTCTGTTATTATATTTACTACTTCCAGTATAGCTGGTTTAAATTTTGATTTTCATTTTCTAGTAATTTCTTTCTTGGCAGCCACTATAATTAGACATAGCAAGGCCTTACCCATGTCTGATTCTGTATCATTCTGATTCTGTATCATAGCTCAGAAAAATAATTTCCCTCATCACATCAGTTTGGCTACCCAGCATTCCCAACAGTGCATTCCTGCAGGGAATCCTTAAAGTCTGCCAACTCACCGCACTCCCACAAAATATGTTCCCAGTTACCTCTTTCTTCCCTGTCACACCTCCAACATTTGCTGTCTACCTGAGGAAAAATGCTCTGGAGTCTACTTGGGGTATAAAAATGTCTATGTAAACTTTTCCAAGCAAAAATCCTAAATCTTATAGATGTTGTTGCATATTTTGGAGACATACATATATCCTGCCTTTTCTTTGTGAACTGCTTATTCAGTCTCTCTTCCCAATCCTTTCTAACCTCCTCTGATTGAGTCTTATAGTTATCATACAATATTTTACATGCTGTAGTAATTGTTCTTTTTTTTAATGGCAGATTCTGTTCTAGATTCTACTAAAAACTCTATCAGTGCTGGTCTTTCATTTAAGGACCCCCCCCTATTTCTTTCTGTTTACCTATACTCTGATGTCAGTCCTTGATAGGGAAGGCAATCTTTAACCTACAGTCCAAATAAATTATTGGCGTCTTCCCATTCTATCATATAATCTTTTCCTCTCTAGTTATTTGCTCCAAGTACCTTAGTTCCTTTACCAGTTTTCTCCAGTAAATTCCAGCCCCCTCTTTGCCTATTGTCTGTATCGCTAATTGCAGTCATCCCTGTTGGCGGACTCTCCCTTCTCCATTCCCATGTTGGTTTAGTTCTTAGCATGCTTTCTGCCACTTTATAGATAAAATATTCTGTATAATTATTGTTATTCTCCTTAAAGGCCTGCATTCAAAATCCCAGTCACTCCTTGTTTCTTGAGCTTCCACCTGTTTCATCATCATCCCTTTATGCTTGGATTATAGTTTTCTGCTTGTGCTATGTATAGGAGCCTTAACTGTGTAGCTCTGAAATACCCCTAAAAATCTGATAATCCCAGTCTGGCCTGTTCTACTGGAAGAATCATCTTATCCCACTTGATTCGTGCCATCTGATCATCCCAGTTAAAGCCCTTCAGCTCTTTATTAATTGCTATCCACAACTTCTTCTCTGGTTGTTAAAAATATGCCTGACCTGTGTATAAGGCTAAAGGAACTAAAAGCATTTTAACTGCTTGTATCTTACTGTCCATATCCAAATAACAAAGCTTCCATTTTCTCTGTTTTCTTATCATCTGTTTAGTCTCTTCCCACATATCATTAGCTGCCACACCAGAATAATTTTTAATCCATATGTCCTCATAAATATGGATATTGCTTAACCAATTCATATGTGCGTTCGTAATTTACCGCTATTGCCTTTGTTTTAGTTTAATTAATTTTGTATCCCAAAAAAATTTTAAACTGTCTCAAAATATTCCACAACACTATAAAGTTTCTTTCTGTTTTTTCTTTTGTTTTGTTTTTCAGGTATAAAATATAGTCTGCAAAGAGCGCCATCTTTTCTTGACTACCATACTGATTATATCCTTGAATTTCTGAGACCCTTATTTTCTTTGTCAGTGGTTCTAAATATAATGCAAATAACAAAGGGGAAAGCAGACACCCCTTCCTGGTTCCTCTGCTCAAGCAGAAATTATCAGAGGGTATACCACCCCTTTTCCTTTTTTAATGTGTGCCTCTGATCCCTCCTATATCATCCTAATCAAGGATGTTATGTGATCCTATCTCGCCTACATTCTGTACTGATGGGTTCGGAGCCGATCCTCGGCTCCAACTCAGCACGCTATACTATAGAGCGAAGTCTCTTATTGGCTGAGCTATTCTACATCCCAGGATGCACCACCACAGCTTCCCCAGATCTCGTTTGCTGCTTTACAGCAAAAGACGTGGTCTCGGACTTGGCTGAGCTAAGTGTCTATTTTCTTCACAAATTTCTGTCAGAAATTTTTGATTAACATACCCAAAAGCTGTTTTAACAGCTATCGTTGTTGTGTGACTGATTTTGAACAACGTTTGTGGTAAATTGATCTTTTATTTGAGGGAAAGGTTCCCGTTTTAGTTAGAGGGGCCTTGCCCTCGCGCGTGAGATATATATTTTTTTGTTAGTGAGTATTGTTGAGAGTTATAGTTGGACAAGTAATCCCATTTTCTATTAGAGGGATCTTGTCCTTGTTTGTTCTTCTTTGACAGTTTAGAAAGTTTTCCCTTTTTGGTGTACTGTTTAGAACTGAATATGTCGAAAGAGCACAGACCTTCTGGGTTCAAGAAGTGCTCTAAATGCAGCTACAAAATGTCCATAACGGACGATCACTCTCTATGCGTGTATTGTTTAGGCCCTATACACCTTCTGGAGTCATGCAGCGTTTGTCACGCTTTTTCCTCCCGGGTCCTCCAAGAGAGGAAAAACAAATTGATATTAAAAGGGCTTATTAAACCTAGTTTTGAGGAGGCTTTATCTTCTTCCTCTTCTCCATCGAAGAAAAAGAAATAGTCGGCTCCGACCAGCCCGTCGGAACCGGCCACAAAGAAATCTCGGCAGGCTTCTCCATCGGCTCCACGGACTTCGGAGCCGAGGGTGGAATGGTCTGCCTCGATGCCTCCAGCCTCGACTCCTCTGGCTTTGGAGCTGGCAGCTGGGGCTTCGAGAGGCGGGTCACCTTCATCGGCTCCACTGACTTCGGAGCCGATGAGAGTTGCCTGCTCAGACTCTTCCCCTTCGGCGCCGAAGTCCACTTCAGCTCCGAGGGAAATTACTATGGTTGTGGAGTCTCCCTCGGCACCGATATTCATTGAGACGATTCGGAGCCGGTCCCCCAGTCCTGCGGAACCGGTGGAGAAGTCGACTCAAACTCGTTCGATCTCTTCTCTGTCTTCGAGAATGTCGGATTCGGACATAGACAGGGTACTTCAAAGGCTGTTTCAGTCTCCAGTCTACCAAAAGTTGGTCTCGGCTCCAGCCCAGTCGGCTCCGGAGCCGGTTGCCCACCCTGTTGTCTTGGTTCCCCCTCCAACAGCCTTGGCACCATTGGAGTTGGTGCTGGTGGAGCCAGTGGAGGTTTTTGGGTCGGCTCTGACCCTTACTCCAACCCCGCCCTTCGGGTCGGAGTTCGGTACACGGACCTCCTCGGTCGGCCACGAGGGTGACGCTTCGGGACCGATGTTTTCGGCTCCGAGCCTCCCTCTCGGTGCGTCGGCTGCGGGAGTGCCGTCTACTGTTGTGGCCTTGGGGGTCGGACCTTCCCAGGACTCTGGGGGTCCCGCCTTCAGGGCCATGAGGAGTGCTTTGGCCAAATCTTCTTTGGCCACCTCCACCGTCTCACCGGCACCTTCCCTTGGCATGGAGACTGGTTCCTTTGTAGTCCCCCTGTCTCAAGACAGCGGAGCCCTGGGGCCTGAGGTCACCCCATTGGGGTTCCCCTTCCTGGAGGTCCTTCCGAGGCTTCTTCGGAGGAACCTCCCAGGAAGAGACAGTGCAAGAGGAAGCACGTCGACTCCCCGGACGAGTCTCTCACCTCGGACACCAACCTCGATGATGCGGAGGGGTCCCCCAAGTTGTCCTCGGATGATGTCTCCTTTGCGGACATCTTAGAAATCCTGAAGCAACGAGGCATCTGGCAGTCCAAACCCCCTTCTGCTGAGGAGTCGGTTTTCCTCAAGGCCTTCGGGGCTCAGCCGTCCGCCTCCTGGGTGTCTCCACCCTTCGATGAGCTTCTAGATTTGATCTCTCGAAGGGCATGGGAGCACCCGGATTCTGTGGAACCGGTGCCAGCTCGCCCCAATAAATTTCTTTCAGCCCCCCCCCCCCGAAAAGGAATTCCTCTCTAAAGGTGTGGCTGTAGATGCCCTGGTGGTGGCATCTGCTACCCAACAAGATGTGGCAGAGGCGTCTACGTCCATCCATCCTCCTAATAAAGAGTCTAGGAGCATGGACCGGTACGGGAAGCGCACCCTTACTTCAGCAGCCTTTACTTTAAGGTCTCTGAATTATCTGACGCACTTCACCAGACTTCAGAGGGATCTGGTCAAGGAACTTTCAGATACCCTCTCTGGTAATCTACCTAAGCAGTTGGCCCAGACGGTTAGCTCTCAGCTGGCTACCTTATCATCATTATCAAACTCGTCCATGAGGCTCATTTCGTATGCAGCCGAGGGGGCGTGTAGAGCAGCGGGAACAGGTGTTGCTCTATGGAGACAGGCCTGGCTCTGCCTGTGTCACTTTGCGGAGGCCTTCAAGTCTTCCTTTGCCAATGCTCCCTTTGATGGGTCCTCTTTGTTTGGACCCAAGGTAAAGGACACCTTGACCCGCTGTGAACAAGAGGGTAAGACTTTGACTGCCGTAGAGGCACGCTTTTCCACTCCCTTCCGGCCTTATCCCAAGGCTAGAAGAGGGGGGAAAATGTGGTTCCGTAAATCTCAAAAGACTTACCCCTCACAGCAGGATGATTCCCCTTCTAGAGGCAGAGGAGGGGGAAATTTTTCAGGAAGACGCCGTCCCAGAGGCGGCAGAGGCCCCTGCAACACTGGAGACCGCGAGTCTTTCGTGGCTCCTCAACCTTCCAGCATCCCTGAAGGATTGCCCGACTGCGCCACTCCGGAGCCAGTCGGGGTCGTTTTTCGAGGCACCTAAAGGCCTGGGAGAATATCACTCAGGACCGATGGGTGCTCCGAATCATTGCCGGAGGTTACACCATCCCTTTTTCTCAGCCCCCCCCCCACCATCCCGAAAAATCCCGGACCCACCACCCAGTCAACGGGATCTCGCAGCCATCGAAATCTCAAAGCTGCTTCAAAAAGGAGTCATCCAACCGGTCCCCGAAGACCAGACCAGATTAGGGACTTACTCAAGATTCTTTTTGGTGCCAAAAAAGACTGGGGACGTGAGGCCCATTTTGGATCTCAGCAAACTCAACCATTCTGTCAAGAAGTCCAAGTTCCGGATGGCCACCTTACAATCCATTCTCCCGCTGCTGGAGGAAGGTGTTTGGATGTGCTCCATAGATCTCAAGGACGCCTATTATCACATCCTGATAGATCAGGTGTCCGGGAGACACTTGCGCTTCAGCCTGGGAGACAGTCATTTCCAGTTCCGTGCACTGCCCTTTGGTCTCACCACAGCCCCCAGGGTGTTCACCAAATGTTTGGCGGTGGTGACTGCTCACCTGAGAAGTCTAGGATTCCAGGTGTTTCCATACCTAGACGACTGGCTCCTAACTGCCACCTCCAGGCGTCTACTCTTACAGAACCTAGCAGCCACTTTATCTCTAGGCAACTCCCTAGGAATCACCTTCAGTTGGGCAAAGTCTGTGTTGCTGCCATCTCAGCGCATACGGTTTATCAGAGTAGAGATAGATTCAAAGCAAATGCGGGTCTATCTTCCTACAGAGAGGATAGAAATATTACAGTCTCAAGTTCGAGCATTGCTCCTCAAACGCCGAGCCCCAGCCAGGATGGTCCTACAACTGTTAGGTTCCATGTCGGCCACCGTTCTCCTAGTTCCCTTGGCAAGATTGCATATGAGGATTCTCCAGTGGCTCCTGTCAGTCCAGTGGTCTTATCAGGATCTCCCTCTCAGTCACCTCATTCTGATCACGGAGATGTGCAAACAGGACCTCCGTTGGTGGCTTCTTTCCTCCAACCTGGATCAGGGGCGACCCTTCGTTCCACCACCTCCAGTGGCCACATTGACTACGGACGCCTCCCAGATGGGGTGGGGGGGGACATTAACTGGGCAGGTCAGTCCAAGGCAAGTGGCACTCCGACGAGAGTTTCCTCCACATCAACATACTGGAAATGAGGGCGGTGCTTCTATCGCTACAAACACTACACAGTTACCTCCCCCAGGGCATGATTGCCATTCAGTCCGACAACATGTCAGTAGTCTGGTACCTGAACAAGCATGGAGGGACCAGGTCCTACCCCCTTTGCAGAGAGGCCATGAAAGTATGGGATTGGGCGATTGCAACCAAACGTTTTCTGGTAGCAACACACATTCCGGGGAGATCCAATGTGATAGCCGACAGACTGAGCAGAAATATTCTCTCCCCCCTCACGAGTGGTCTCTGAACGACAGAGTGGCAACTCAGATTTTCAGAAGATGGGGAACTCCTTGTTGCAACCTCTTTGCAACTCCTCTCAATACGAAATGCCAACAGTTCTTCTCTCTCACCCCAGTTCCGGGGGAGTTTCCCAAGGACGCCCTAGTCCAAGCTTGGCCCACCAGCCTACTGTACGCCTTTCCACTGGTTCCCCTTCTTCCCAGGGTGATCCAGAAGGCGATTCACTTGCAGAGCAAGATGATTTTTAGTTGCCCCATACTGGCCTCGTCAAGTCTGGTTGCCCTTTCTTCGGAAATGTGCACTGGACGGTCCATGGTTCCTGGACCAGGTTCCAGACCTCTTGATCCACCAGTCGGGACAACTTCATCAGTCCCTTCACTCGTTGAGGTTAACAGCTTGGCTCCTCCTCTTCCGACCATAGTCCGGAACCATGTTTTGGACTCTGAAGTCATACATATCTTGTCCTCGGCCCACAAGACTTCGACTAAAAAAATGTATAACAGTAAATGGAAGAGATTCGCTATTTGGGCCCAACTCCGGGGATTAGATCCCATTACTGCCCCGGTGTCAGAAGTTTTAAAGTTTTTAGCTTCTTTATTCAATCAAGGTTCTTCGGTCTCTACCATCAAGGTTCAATTGGCAGCTATTTCTAATTTTCATGAAAGTATAGACAAACCTTTGATGAGCAATAAGTTGTGTAAAGCCTTCATGAAAGGTGCTGGGCTGCTACGACCTCCGATTTCTCATCCCGCTCCACCATGGGATCTTAATTTCGTATTAGGTGCTTTGACCTCTTCCCCCTTCGAACCGGCAGCAACTTGTGACTTGAAATTTCTTTCTTGGAAGACTGCTTTTTTGGTGGCAATTACATCAGCCAGAAGAGTTTCGGAACTTCAAGCCCTATGTGTCAAACCACCGTACCTGGTTTTTCACAAGGATAGAGTATCCCTCAGGCCTAATCCATCCTTTGTTCCCAAGGTTTGTTCTAGTTTTTGTCTTCAACAGTCATTGGAACTTCCAGTTTTCTTCCCAAACTACTCAGACAGAGCGGAATACATCTTCCACTCATTGGATGTTCACAGGCAATTGCGTTTCTATTTAGATAGGACGCACCAAACACGGAAAACAGATCAGTTGTTTGTCTCCTTTTTGGACAATAAATTGGGCAAAGCCGTCACGAAGGTCACTATTGCCAAGTGGATCAGGGACTGTATCAGCCATACTTACTTCCTTTCTAATAAAGAGCTTACAACCTCAGTGAAAGCTCATTCTACAAGGGCTATGGCTACTTCGACAGCCTTTCATTCTAAGCTTGCCATTAGTGACATTTGTGCTGCGGCTACCTGGTCCTCTCCTCACACATTTATTTTTCATTACAAATTGGACGTGGCATCTCGGGGGCGAGCTTCCTTCGGTTCCACAGTTCTCAGGAGTGTTTTCCAATGAGCCACCCAGGAATCAGGTGCTAGGGACGCTGTCCCATCAGTACAGAATGTAGGCGAGATAGGATCACATAACATCTTTTAGTTATGTACTTACCATAACTTTAGATGTTTGGGATCCATCTCGCCTACATTCCTAATAACCCACCCTCCTTCCCCCTGCCTTGGAGATCAGAAGAGACCGGACGGTTCAAGTTTAGCCGTTTCATCTTAAAACACCTGGCAATATTATATCAACAGTCTATGTGTGTGTGCATGTGTGCGAACAAACAAGATCTGGGGAAGCTGTGGTGGTGCATCCTGGGATGTAGAATAGCTCAGCCGATAAGAGACTTCGCTGTATACTATAGCGTGCCGAGTCGGAGCCGAGGATCGGCTCCGAACCCATCAGTACAGAATGTAGGCGAGATGGATCCCAAACATCTAAAGTTATGGTAAGTACATAACTAAAAGTTATAATTTTTTCAGGAAATGCAAATGCTTCAATTGCCCTGCTCATAAAGTCCCAGCTTACTTTGTCAAATTCTTTCTCTGCATCAAGACCCACTAACAGTGGTATTTTCTTATATTCTGCTTCCCTCTGAATCTTCATTGTTCTGTTAATGTTGTCAAATGTTTGCTTCCCCTCCACAAGACCACATTGATCCATATCTATCAATTTTGGCATTACTTTTGCCATTCTTTTAGCCATTGTAGACATGAACACTTCATAATTATGGTTTAGTATTGAAATTGGCCTGTATGAAGCTGGATCTGATGGATCTGTACTGTCTTTAGGCATTACAACTACCACTGCTTTCTTACACAATGTTGGTACTTCTCCTCCTCTTAAAATAGTGTTAAACAAAACCTTACGGATCTTTATCATTTTTCCCTCCTAGCTTCTAGACTTCCAGAGGAATACCATCTATTCCTGGGGACTTTCCTGTAGCTTGGTTTTATATATATATATATATATATATCACAATTTTTATCTCATCTCCTGTTATCCTAACTGTTAGTAATTGACCCTCCTCTACCTCTAACCTTTTAATTCTTCGATAAACATTTCCATTTGTATATTTTCTTGATTTCCATATTTCTCTGCTTTATACAGACTTTTTGAATTTCTGAAATATTTCTAATCAATAACTGTACGGGATCTCTTGTTACCTTCCTCATTATAGGCTCCCTAAGCTTGGCGACAGCCCTTTCTACTTTTTGTTGCTTGAGTCATGCCAGATGTTTTTGTGCTCTAGTGTTATTATCAAAAAACAGTTGCTTAACAGCAATCTTTCTAAACTCGTGTACATTATTGAGGTAATCCTTTATTTTCTGCCTAGCATTCTGCAGTTGGTTATTTTCTTGTTCCATGGGTTCCCCCTATTCTGCAATACTTTAACATTTGTCTAAATAATTCTTGTTACTTCTTAACCATAGCTCCCTTTCTTTCATTTACACCCTGTTTTTAAACTCCACCTTAATTTTATCCCACTCCCTAGCTATATTTTCAGAAGTAATTTCTATCCTCTCGAAAAGCTCCTGATTAATCTCCACTACCCATTCCTTAAATTCCTTTCCTTTCAACAGATAGGTGGGAAAGTGCCAGTGTCTCATTTTTATTTCATTACCTTGCATTTTTATTTTAGTTATCATTGGCACATGATCTGAAGTAGCTATTGGGTGCGTATCAAGTCCTTCTGTTAAATGTACATTTTCTTGTGAAATGTAAATTTTGTCTAGCCTAGCCCAGTTTTTATACCATGATGAATAATATATAAATTCACTCCAAACTCCTATTACTGAATTCACATCTTCCCTGCCAAATATTTTCATAAATTTCTCCAAAAATCTACTCTGCTTTATTGTACTTTCCCTTCTGGGCCCCGCAGACACATCTTCACTGCTGCAAGTAAAATTCCTTGCTGAAAACTGATTACTTCTCTCAGAATTTTCTTAAGCTCCATTATAGCAGTTTTAGGTGGAATATAAATACATGCCAGTGTAATATTCCTCCTTTGGCAGTAGCACTACAAATTTGCCATTATTATCTTTTGTATCCTCTTGAGCTCCTCTTGCAAGTAATATAAGTACTCATCTTTTTCTTTGTCCTAGATATTCCGCTGAATAACCATCCCCGAAAACCTCCCTTTGTCAAATTCACATTGCCAATTCTTTCCAAGTATCTCCTGTAACATAGCTATTTGCACTGTACAGTTTTTAATATAGTTCACTGTTCTTTATTTTTTGCATTTATTTGTGAGACAATTGACATTTAAAGACTTTACAGAAAGCATCATTGTATTAAAAAAGTTAATTATTCCCAACTTTTATGTACAACACCTTTTTTGTTAAATGTCTAGTTTCAGCAATTGTGCTACATGCATGTACTGTTTGGCAGGTTGAACTTTTATATATTTGTTTCTTGTCTTATGCATCTGAGCCTATGTCACTTCTTTAAAAACCTTTTGTTTTATTGAAAGCCCTCAATGGAAAAAACAAATCCCCAATACCCCCCTAAAACCTATTAATTTAATATCATCACACAAAACTGTGTATATCTTCAAATATTGAAGTCTTACCCTCCTAATAGGATCAAATCACTCACACTGACAGACACACTTAGACTTGAGTTAACCTAAAAGAAATGTTATCCATGCATGGTGCAGCCTGTCCTTTTACTAAGTGCTAACTGGTTTTGTCTTATCTTTATAGCTCTTCCAGCTGGGAAAACCCTTGAATGTTTTCAGAAAACATTATCTCCTAGCCAGTTTCTCTTTTCTTTTTTTCCCCTAGCTATTCATTCTCCACCAGACAGTAACCATTTTTTCTTTATCAGATTGTCTCCATGGAGACATGAAAACCAGACAGCCATTTTCTCTTTATCAGATTGCCTCCATGGAGACATGAGAACCAGACAGTCAATTTCTGTTTATCAGATTGTTTCCATGAAGACATGAGGGCCAGATACAGAACTGCTGATTAAGTATACATTAATTTGCGGAAAAAAGCCTTATAATGTGCAATATTCTTTTTTCATTTACTTGCTTTTTGTTAAAACTTGTTACTGAATCAGTCTAAGGTCCTTAATCCCAGTCATTGCCTCATGCAAAAATGAGAAAAAGCACATTTTTTTTATTTTTTTCATGCACTTTTAACCAGACTTTATATTGCATTGCCTACATGTCTTAAAACTGAACAAGAAGGAAGAGAGAAAGGAGAAAGAAAAGAAAAAAAAGAACAGCAGCACCTGTTTGCCATCCCCACTAGACTTAAAAATAACTGAGAAAGCTTTACTTTATAACATGCGATGAATACCATCCACCACAAAAATAGTACTATTAAGAAACCATAAACCACAAAAATAGTACTTTTAAGAAAAAAGTTTTCTTTACTTATAGTTAACTTTCTCCCCTGTCTTCCCCTCCACAAAGCATTTTTCCAAACATTAATGACATGAACTAGGGCATATACTTTAGAGTCCCCCACAAGTCCAACATTTCCAGATTTTACTGTTCTGTTATATTTCACAAATATTATTATTGCATTGTAATCCTAGATTAGGTTGCTGGTTTTATTATTGTTCCTCTCAATCTCCCATATGCTGTCTGTGCTTAATTTCCAATGTACTGTCTGTTCTTGTAGTCAACTCTGGTGCTGTCTTCCTTCTCTCCAACATTTTCCGTTGAAACAGTGGAAAAGGTTTCACAGGTACAGTCACTTTTTATTGGGCAAACTTTTATATTTCCTCCTTAGCGTGTACTTCATCAAAAAATTATTTTTTCCCTCCAGGGAAGAATACCTTGAAGATAGCTGGGTACAGACATTTGTCTGTGTTAACCCTGTCTGCAGTAAATTAACATCTTTGGGGGACTCTATGATTGCTCCCAGTTTGCAGTCGTCAGCAAACATGGTCAGCCACAGGTTATCCAAGTTTGCCTGGACTTTTGAGAAACAAATTCCAAACAGTAGGGGGGGCAGCACAGAACCCTGTGGTATGCCACTGATGACTGGTCTTTTGCTAGAGGTGAAGTCACCCACTTTGACAGCATGTATCCTGTCGGTGAGCCAGTTGACTACTCATCTGGCAATGTAGGGGTTAATCCCAGTTGTAAGAGTTTCCCTATGATACCCAAGTGGGGGATTGTGTCAAATCCCTTGGTTAGATCAAGATAGGTAGTAGGCTCTGTCTTTCCCTCATCCAGGGCCATGGTGACTTTCTTGAAGAAGTCAGCCATACTTAACAGGCATGAGCCACCTTTAATGATGACTTGAAAAAGCTCGGTATTATACCGAGCGAAAGCGCTTGTTTCTAAATGTGGTGCCTGCACCTAATAAAGGATTTATTTCGAGCTGTTGGTGTCGATTCTTGGGTCGGTTTTCCAGTTTCTAGTTTTGGTTTCCTTTTCTCCTTTTTGGACACCTTTAATGAATCCAAATTGGATTGGGTCTAGAGTATGGAGATTACATTTGTCCTTGTTAATAAGGTCCATAATGATTCTGTCTCTAGCCTTTCAGATGAGGCTAGTCAAGCTTATGGGCCTATAATTCCCATGGTCAGTTGATGGTCCCCCTTTTTGCAGAGGTATCACTGTTGTTGTCTTCCATTCTGCTGAAATATAGTTAGTTCTCAGGCTGTGGTTAAACAGGGATCCAAGTGGTCTGCTAGGTCATGTTTTAAGTTGTTTAAAAGGCAACTTGGGATGTTGTCTCTTCTCAATGATGCTGTGTTTTTGGCCTTGAAGAATGCTGAGATGACCTGCTGTCTTGACATAATAGCCTGAGGAATGGTGGCAGTTATACTTCGGAGAATGGCTGGAGGGGACAGGGGTGGCTGGAAGGGATGGGGGGTGAAGTTTTCTCCAAATCTATTAGGTAGCAGGTTGGCTCTTACCTCTGGTTGAGTATGGGTGGTGCCATCCATAACCAGTTCAGCCCATAGCTGGGTGTTCCCTTTTAGATTCTAAACATAGGTGAAGAATGCTTTGTGATTATCCTTGGCTAGGGAGACTATTTTTGCTTCATAAATAGCTTTGGAGGACTTGACAAGATCTTTAATTTGTGTAAGCTAGGGAGTGATTTTTTTTCTTCTGATGAGCCAATTCCCTCTTGTTCTTGGACACTAGTTTCTTTCTCTTGTACAGCCTGTCTGTACTAGGAGTCCACCAGGGTGGCTTGTTTTTTAGGCAAGGTCCTGTTTTAATCTGGTAATGTACAGCCGATTCTGTACAACTGCTTAAGTGGTTATTCAGGGCATTGGTGTACACCTCTGCATAGGAATCTGTGTTGTTAGCATCCAAGGGGCTTTGAAACTTCTTATACCATCACGTAGTGGGAGGTAATTTGTCTTAGAAAAATTCTTCAGCATTTTGGAGCTTGATGGGGGTATCTGATCTTATAATTACATTGAAAGAGACTGATATATGATCAAATCTTACCAGGGAGGACATCACATAAGATGGGGTGCAGTGTTCTCCCATGTTAGTGAGTACTGTGTCCGTGACATTTGAGCCTCTCATGGGTGTGCTGTCTAGCTGTTCCAGAGCATTTGCATTGACAAAGGGGTTATCTGCTAGTTAAAAGTTCAGGAAGAGGAGGTAGAACTAGAAGGAATTACAAGAAGAAGATGGAAAAAAAAGACTTATCTGAACTAGTGAAGACAAGACTACTGAAGAATATTGAAGAATTTCCACTAACAAAATTAAAAGCTCGAGACTTCAGAAACCACGTCTGTCACTGCTGATGGCAAATGAGATCTGAGGGAGTTAGGCAGAGGACATAGCATTATGGGAAGTGGGAGTAGCTCGAGACTTGGATCCTTGTCTGTAGGAATACATCCGAGTCAGATCCAAGGGTTATGATCCGTAACCCAGCCGTGAGGAGAAATGAGAGAGGACAACACAAGATACCAAGTTATGGTAAGTACGCAATTTACATTTAAAAGTCAATCATTTTTTTGTTTGTATTATGGTATCATTCTTGGAGAAAGTAGAATGCTGCTTAAGGCTAGGTTTACACCTGCCTGTGACACACAATCTGAGAGCTCAGTCATCTCTTCATATGGTTCCGTAAGGTATGTCTCAAGTCATTCACCCCCACATGGGCTATGACGGAATCAAACTGGTACTTGTGGTTGAAGGACTTGAGTGACTTGACGGACCCTGGCACCTGACAGGCAGGTAACTGTAACCCACTTCTTATCCAGCCTGGTGAGGGTAACATCCGTGTGTCTCACAATGGAGCCACTTATGACCAGTATATTAGGTTTTGTGATGTTACACCTTATGGGCTTATTTGTTGAGACACTGGTGTGTGTGTGTGTGTGTATGTGTGTATGTATGTGTCTGTGTGTTGTTATGTGTTGCGGTTGTTTTTTGCATTGTTGTGTGTGTAAATGTTTTCCATTTTGAAGGCGTCTGATCTTTTGGTAAGTTACTAGTGAGTACCTCTGTATGTGTCAGTTTTAAGTGTCATGTCCTTATTTAATGTGGGAAGTGTGTGTGTGCTGACAGCCTGTTTGGCATTCAGTTTGTCCTTATGTGAGAGTGTTGCCTCCAGTTTCATAGTATTATTACATCTCTCACATAAAGTATTTATTTGTTTCAGGTGTAAGTAATTGTCAGTATACATGAGACAATTGCTGCTTTGCCTCAGGATGCCTATGTCTCTCAGGCTGACCAGAGTGATGATGGAAAACTTCCCATCCAGGATAGCAAGCTGTTACTGTATGTTTTATTAGGCATTAATTTGACAGGTCTGTGCTGGTAGCTCAGAGACTACAAGAGAGACCTATACTTTTTGTAGACTAAGATTGATCAATAAGGCAGTACTGCTCATTGTGCAACTGAGTTGCTCCTAGAGCAGCACAAAAGCTTGGAAGGGTTTAACTGACAGCTGTTTAGGGAAAAAACTGAGCTTCTAGGCTTTTGCATCTGTACAAGGGCACCGCTGTCTTCCGCTGCACAAAGAGCAGTACCACGCAAACATGAGGCTTGAATACAAGCAAAGAAAATGAGTTTAAAGCTTGGTACCAATCACGAAAGCACACAGTAAACCTTCCACCAGCAATCCCCAACTCAGACAGGTTAGATCCACTTCTGCCACAAGGGTGCAGAAAAACACCTTCTTAGTACAGAATAGCTGGTTCGGAGCCCAAGTGTAACAAGCCCACACAAATTACCTACAGCTAACAGCTGCATTGACAGTGCAATTAACTACTTAACTCATTATATCTGAGTAACGCCTCTAGGTGCATCTGCAGTTAACTCCTACTGATGCCTGTAGGTGTCAAATAGTGCTTGTTCAAATTTGCATCAATAATTCCAAAACCATGCTATGTACAAGGTTTTAAAATATTTAATCTTAAAGCTTACATGATGGCAAACTCAACTGCATTAATATTGGACCTATGTCTAGTGCAGGTAAATAGATAGTAGCTATTGTTTTTATGCTATTAATTTATGTATATATAATTTTCCCATTTTTCTAAATATCTCAACAACCAAGTAACACACTACTCCTTAACCTCATATGAAAGCTCTCAGCTAGATGAATGAAATGCTGCTGACAGTATGTGTGTAACTTGACTGGTTACTGATATATTGTAAGTTGTTTACAAAATATTATAAATGTAATAGTTACTGTGTTTACTCTGACTTATAACATTCAGCCTGAAAGAGCTAATCTTTTTTATGTTGTTTTACAAGAGCCTGAAAGAGCTAATCTTTTTTTTTATATTGTTTTACTTTGCTTGTTATTTTATTAAAGATTTATGAACGTTGCCATGTTGGTCTGTGTGAGTCTAACTCTTTGATTTAAGATTTACGGTTACCTTACTGGACCTGTGGCTCTCCCTGTGGTGGTTCTTTTCCTGAGGTCAGATAGATCAGGTAGGCACCTACTGCCACTGGATGAACATGAGGGATCCTCAGCCTGAGGGGGGAAGGTATGCCTGTCACAGGATGATTTCCTGCCACCTTTTCTTTGCTTCGAAGAGGGTGGTGCAGAGGCCTTCCTGACAAAATTAGGTTTGGCAAGGTAGTTTCTATGAAACTCTGGCACTGGTAATACAAAGAGATGTTTGAGGTCTTGCAACTCTTTGCTTTTTTCTTGCAGAGTCTTAAAAAGATCTGCTGTTTACCAAAAATAAACTATCATGAAGTGGAGCATCCATGATTTTGCTCCTAAAATCATTACACAGAGGCTGTAACCTAAGACGGGAGTGTGACGTTCCTGTACTGGCCCAGTAATCGAGGAGCCTCAATCCTCACCACTAGCAACAGTGAGGGACATGCACAATGGGAGGATGAAAAGTACACACACAGTAAAAGTGCAGTTTTCCTTAAGAGCACACAGAGACCACATTCAGTCTGTGGCTGGTTTCTGCTTCTTTCCCCAGATCCCCAAAAAGATTCCTCACTGGCACATCTATAGAGTTGAGACCTTAGCCAGAGTTACAGGCCAAGTCCTCTAACACACTCTTTATCCAACCAGTCTTTCGTGTCCCTGCCCAAGTAGCTGACACACACACATTTTGAGATGTGTTTTACACACACACACACACACACACACACACACACACACACACACACACACCTGGGGAAGGCTTGCACAGATTTACTAGCTATGCCCCCTTCTGCCTAGACTATAAGGTAGTGATCACTGCCACCAGAACCCCTACTTATCAGCTACTATAAAACCCTTACAAAGGGTATCCAATCCTACTGTTTGATGTTACTATTAATCCAAATGGTAGTCTGACCAAGCAAGGCTATTGGAGTGGCATGTAATGTCACCAAACAGAAATGCAAGTACTCTAAGAGCTCAAATATGTCTCACAAATATTAGCCACAAAGATAGTTGTAAATATATTTAATAAATAATAAAAGAACAAGACAATACTCAGCAAATCAACACTGTTACTTCAGAGTTCAAAATGACAGGAAGTATTTAAAACAACATTGCAGGACAGTCTCAAATAAATACAGAAAACATCTAGACTAATCTTTACTATATTCTTAACTATATCTAAGAGTTACTATGCCCTAGAAAACTTACTTAGAGAGCAAGGCAAGTGCAGATGGTGATGATGAGTGGATATTTCCAGGTCAAAGACAAAATACAAAATGCCCGCTCTCTCTCTCTCTCTGAGAGAGTTCTTAAATTAATATTGAATATTACTGCTTGGATGACATCACTTTTTGTCACCGGACTTCCGTTCCCAGGCTAAACAAAAACTAACAGAATTTAACATCTCTATGTGAAAAAATACATTTCTCTCAGATGTTTACAGATCTTGGAAGTCATAAAACAATAAAACACTTTTACATTTTAAAACTAGTAATTACTTCTCTTTCAAGACTTTTATGGCACAATCGTAAAGCAGTTTAATTTCAACATATTTTTGTGAAGTTTTGCAAGTTAACCCTTTAATGTTCTAGTTTCTACTGTTAAAACATACATTTGCACAGGTATATAGTTTATATGTATTTCTGTCTGTCAGCAGGGCATGATGTGGTTACATTTTAGCTCAGTACATAACATACAGTTCTGTATAAATCATATAAATATTGACAAATGACATAGACTTATTTACAAAATTCCAGATAGCTGGGCTGGCAGTATTTCCCTATATCACATTAGTATCAACAAAGAACAGAAGCAGAGGCAGCTGATCTACGTGATGCTTCTGCAGCATCATAGCTGCATTTTATGGAATGCCTTGAGACCTGTGCAACTAAAGAAAGGGTAAAGGCAACCTGTGCTTTGTTAGAGGAATCAGGAGCAGCATGAAGTTGGTCTAAGGCGTGGGAAATAAGAACCAGGGCATATTTCACCATACAAGTTTGATAGTTGATGGCTCTGAAGGCCAGGGTAGAAGAGGTGTAAATGTTCTTTCCTAACCTGTCAGTCATTTTGCTCTCCTTATCTGATGGAAGCAAAGAAGAAGAGGGGGGTCTGTCTGTATTTCTTATCTGGTGCAACCGCAATTACAGCAAGGTCTGACAAGGGGGGCTTAATGAGAAGTTCACAGTTGTCAGGTACTTTATAGAATCTGTCTGGTCTCTTTGAAGCAGGTGGCTGAGCATCTGGAGCTTCCAGGATGAGGCAAAGGCATCCAAGTATGTAGGGATGACTGGAGGGATGGCGGAGGAAGAAGGGGATTCCATCTGGAGAAACTCATAATATCTTTATTGAACCTCTGTTATTTGGGTGGAATCCCACTTGAAATACTCCCTCATTTTGGTAATTGTTTCCCCAAATGTAATGTCTTCTGGTGAGGAATCACCTTCAAGGGAGCCCTCTTCTGGTGAGCAGTATCCTAAGTGGGAGGCTAGCTGGACTGATCAGAACATGAAGAGGAAGATTCCTCTTCTGGAGTTTGAGGTAATGGGCCTAAGGATGTAGGCCTGGGACTCAGGCTTGGCAGAGCAGAAGAGGCCTGTGAAGTAGCAGGCCTAAGGGCCATGAAGGTCTGGAAAAGGGACTGGGAAAATGCTTGCCAATCCGGGATACCCACAGAGGAAGCAGACAAGTGTTTAGCTTTTTGCTTCTTTTTGAGTGAGGGCATCCCAGGTCTGGTCTGAGAAGGAGTAGGACTAGGATTTAAGGAAATGGAAGGAATAGAGAACGACTCCTCAGAAATGGAAGCTGGCAAGGGGTGCCTGGGTGAACCTAGTTCCCCCCGACATCGGAAACTGGCGTCATAATAACCTCCATGGACGTGCCGGTTGGAGAAACTAGAGTGGTGTCCAAAATGGAACCTGCAGCAGCCTCCGAAGCCACCGGACATAACTCATCCCCTAGATTGGCGGCTGGTGGGACATCTGAATCCGGAGCTGCAGGCATTTTCTCAGGCCTTGAAACTTTAGTATTTTTCTTAGGCGGTTCGGCCAACAAATTGGGTGTTGCTTCCATAGCCAAGGTTAGTCTTTTAAGATGTTGGATCTCAATGAAAAGCTTAAGGGCCACTAGACAGGTGCATAGAGTCTTTGGAACAAACAAATGGAACTAGGATTTGTAGTCGTGGAAAGGCCCTAAGGAAAACAGGCAGAGGTTGTGGCTGTCTTTGTGTGGGATTTGACTTCCACACTTACATTTTCCCTTCCTAGATAACATGGACGGAACCAGCTAACAATTAAAATGACAGCAACCAGAACTAGAAAAAAAGAAAAGGTTCCCCAATGAGATACTTATCTTTTTAGATGTCTTTGGCATGGAGAAGATTGAGCAAGCTGATGTTCAGTTGGCACTGAGAAGTTCTGAGGTCTCTGAGTGCAGACATTACATTTATGGCCCACGGTTTATGGTACGTACATGCAACCTCCCACGCACCATACAGCAGCCAGCCTAAGCTTTTGTATATGGGCCGGACTTTCGGGTCTCCTCAGGCAGAGGTTCTCTCATGTTTAGAATACTGCAACATGGAAGAGAAGGACATCTATGGTTATGGTAAGATTTTATGCAACTATTCTTTACATTCAGTACCAGATATAACTGCGGGTAAGTCATTTGGTGTATTTATTTACTTAGTAAATGAAATAAACCAGCAAAAAGCTAAAAAAAAAAAAAAAAAACCCGAAATAAATTACTTTTGCATGTATTATTATAATTCCATGGTCACACTACAGTGGAAGAAAAGGAAAACACTGGAAGTGCACAATCCAACTCACACAATCCAGAACACTGTAATAAATCAAACTGCTATATAATTTTATATATCTGTAAGAAAACTCATAACAATCATCAGTAAATCATTGTACACTGTACAGAAACATTTGTTCTTTTTTCTTAATGAGTTTTGCTTGTTTAGATGAGTTAGTTATCTCATTTTTCTCCCACAGTGGTAGAAACAGGGAGGAGATGACCATTCACACACACATACACACACACACACACACACACACACACACACACACACACACACACACACACACACACACACTAGGAGAGATTGCTCATCACACAGTAGATAGGCAGAGGTAACTTACATCTTAACGTGAGGAGGATGTCTCAGTTTAGAAAGCTAGACCAGTTTGTTTCTCTTCTTTGCTTCAGGGATGGAAGGGCTTGCATTTGGTAAACAGATATTTTCCAGTTGATCTGCTACTTATGCCATTCTTCCTGTCATTCTACTATTTTCCCATGGACAGATGCTGCTTTTAAAACCCAATCATCTGGAGGAGTGTGTCTGTCCATTACTTGCTTTAAAAAATATTTGTTGCAGACATATGTTCTGTGGACACTTAATGTTTGATACATGCATTCACCAAGTATCATTTTCTTGACTATTACTGGAGGAGGTAAGCCAAGTATAGAATGTCTCTTGTTTAGGAATCAGCAGTTTCAGCTATGTCTTAGTGTTGTCCTCCAGCTGCTTTCACTCGGGTGGTACTTTTTCGAACACAGACCTGTCTGTAATATTTTAAGGAGGTCCTCACCATTAACTATAATATAGGTCTTATTCTTTTGTACTTTTATGTCTGTATCATTTCCTTGTTTGCAGAAGAGTGCTTGCTAATGGCAAAGGGCAAATTGGCTGGCTTTCATAATGAGTGTGCATATGTAGCTGGTGTATTAAGCACGGAGGCTATGTGATTTTGTAAAATATGGAATAGTACTGAAAATGCCAGATAATGATTGATGGAGAAGTATGTAACCATCAACGTAGGCTTCTCTTAGAGTATACAGTGACAGTTTGCAAAGTTAAGTCATTCACAGGGTGTGGATAATTCAAAGATGTAAACTGTGCATTAGAGCAGTGACCTGAACTAAGATTATGCAGTGAGTGCAAATGACTATATACAGAAATGCTGTTTTAGTGTTGTATCCAAATGAAGCAATAGTACGTAGGGTTGCCACCTTTTCAAATGGCCAACGTGGGACATTTTTGGTACAAACATCAGATTTTACAGGCCGACACATACCCATGGTCAGTACAAAGGTTAGAACTTAATTTTTTTGGCTAAATAAAAGCTTATTTATGTAGCATTTTAGTTGCTTATTCTGTTTCTTATAACATGTAGGTATTTTAGATACAGAATAACTGTTTTATGCAACTATTACATAAAATATAGGAAATAATTTTGTCCTAAAATCTCAGGACATTTGCCATTTTTACAATTTTTTGTCAGGACACAACTACCCAAAGAGGGACTGTCCCTTGCAAAGTGAGACAGGTGGTAACCCTAATAATATGATAGAGCATGTAGGCAGGCAAAACAGTGTCAAGGTTCAAAGTCATATCTGTAGGAGTTTCTGTATTCCAATGCACCTATCTGCAAAGGCACATAATCATGTTGTAAACCTTAGCATTATAGATGGCAGATGCTAGGAATTGCAGCAGTCTTTGCTCTGCAATGACTACTACTACTTACTATGTCTGGTACTGGCCCAGTTGTATAAAGTGGCAGACTGTAACAGTGGTGTAAACAGTGTATTGCATGTAATTTGATAGATAGGCAGATAATTGACAGATTTCATTGTGCAATCTGGTCACACTGTGCATCAGACATCCCCACATTCATTGCACATGAGGGGAAGGTGAAATGGGTAACAGTTGCCATTTTGTGTACAAGTAACAAAGGACACAGCTTGTTTGTTTGTGTCTTTCAGCTTTTCCCGGTTAGGGGTCGCCACAGCGGAACTCCGGTCCGCTAATGATTGGCAGTTGATTTTTACATACCGGCTTGCCAAGCCTGACGCACAACCTTCAACGAAGGTACGCCCATTCATGCATGTCTCCACGCAGAAGACGCTCTAGCTGAGAATCGAACTGGACAGCGTCTTACTGTAAGGTGACAATGCAACCGCAGCACCACCACCGGAGACATCACACAAATGCTGAACCCAAGGGAATGCATGGCCTTCCAATCCCTGTCGAGATCAATGTATGTGTAGCACTTACTGTTTTAGTTCCTGGGACCTTTCAGCGACCATTTGGAGACAACATTAGGTAAATCACAGGTATCTGCTTCACAAATACTTAAGTTTCTCAGTGTTATGCTTCTCTTATAGATTAAAAGTTATCAGAATCACATTTATTAGCTAAGTATGCATGCATGCAAAGAATTTGACTCCAGTTTCAGTGACTCTCCATGTATGAATTACATAAATGGCTTGCATACAGCTGTTAAGAACAAGACAAATGACATACATGCAACTGTTAAGAACAAGACAAAAAAGTAAATATACATATACACATACATACAAGGTGTAAAGTGTGACTCAGTGCAAGAAATACTGAAGTAAACTCTGAAAGAAACGCGTATTAACAATATGCAAACAATACTGCAGAATCTTCAGAGGCTTGGGGAAAAAGAATACCCCAGCCTAATAAACTGAGTTAACCGTTTATGAACTTGATGGCCTGTGGAAAAAAGCTGTTCTTATATCTGCTTGTTTTGGTGCATATTAATCTTTAATGCCTGGCTGATGGTAATAGTTCAAACAGATGGTGGCCTGGATGTGAAAGGTCGGTGATGATTTTCTCTGCCATTTTTATGACTCTGGAATAGTACAAGCCCTGTAAGGAGGTCAAACTAGCACCAGTGATATTTTCAGCAGACATGACTATTCGATGTAACCTGTTTTTGTCATGATTAGACAGAAGTCAAACCACACTGTTACAGATCAGCTGAGAACAGACTCAATGACTGCTGTATAGAACTGAATCAACAGTTCATGTGGGAGCGTGAACTTCCTCAGCTGTCGCAGAAAGCACATTCGCTGTTATGCCTTTTTTATGATGGACCCTACATTGGCCTCCCACTTCAAGTACCGGCATATTATAGATCCACAAAACTTGAAGGATTCCACAACTGACACAGCATTATTAAATATAAAGAGGGAGGATAATATTGTAGTACCACTGCTAAAGTTCACTGTCATCTGTACAGTTTTAAGAGTGTTCAGTTCCAGATTATTCTGACTGCATCAAAGGGCCAAAGATATGGTAAGTGCTTACCTGTTACTAATATAATTTCATAATTATGGTTACAAAACTTCTGTTTCATCTTTGAACTGTCTAAATGCCACAGAGGCAAGGCATCCATGTTTGCAACCAACTACCTGATGTCGGTAATTGGTTCACTCCACTGGTAGGGCTGGTTTGATGTGATTACTTTTTTGTTTTACTTGTTTGTTGACCAGGTAATCCCATTAAACACAACTGACCCTTTGCAAGGGCGACCTGGAAGCATTGTCTAGTTAAGTGGTTTACTCAGAGTCCCTCAGCAGTCAAATTAAAGTGGAAGGAATTAACCACTGTACCATGGACACAGGAAGCAACTGATTAACAGCTCAGAGTGTTATCCCTTTGCACTAACTGCCAAACTAAGATAAATATGAAGATTAGTAAGATAACGAGGCCATTGGTCAGCTGTCCTGTGCTGGAGTAGAATTCAGTGAGAACTGCTGAGTGTGTATCTTCTGGTGGAGAATAGAATCCTGTCAGTTCAGTAGGAGTTGATTGACATGCTGACTTCACTGTACATCACTCCTCCAGAGCAAACATTTTTTAAACACTTTTACTGAATTGTCACTTGTGACATAGGGAAACTTGCATTTGTATAAAAAATAATCAAACAATAGTAACAAGTTCAGATTTATCAACATTATAGGATAAACAATATATGTGATGTATAATCTAAGCTGCATTACATAAATTATTAAATTCCTGCCTTCTCTTCAAACTCATTTCTCCTCCAAAACATTTGTCTGCATGTGTGGTTCCCACAATTTCCATTTTGTTTCAGTCTAATTTACTCCTACCCTTTTCTAAAGATCCCACTTCCTGTTCTTTTAGCTCTGTTACAATATTCACTACTTAAAGTATAATTGGTTTTGATTTCCATTTTCTAGTAATTGCTTTTTGGCAACCACCAGAATTAAACGTAAGGCCTTACCAGATCTAAGCAATTCAGATAGTGTATCCCAGCTCAAAAAAAAAAATCCTTAATTGCACTTGCTCTTTCAGTATTGCTGACAGAGTACTATGCAGAGATTTTTTAAAGTCTGTCAGCTCATTGCACTCCCAAAACATTTGTTCCCAGTTACCTGTTTCTTCGCCATCACACCTCCAACATTTTCCGTCTACTTAAGGAAAAAGGAAAAAGTCTGCTTGAGGTGTAAAGGTATCCATGTAAACACTTTCAGGCAAAATTCCCAAATCTTCTAGACTTTGTTTCGTAGTTGGGAGCCAAACGTATCCTCCTGCTGTTTCCACAATAGGTATTTTGACCAAATGCTGGCACAGGATGATGTCTCCTGTTCTACAGCTTCCCATAAGTCCATTGTTCCCCCAAGTGTAAGAATTTCATTATAAGGCCAACCCTCAAAAAGGTTAAGGAGCTGACCTGGCAAAGGCACATTTCCAGGATCATTCATTAGGGAACTGTTGAGGTAGTTAGGAGAAATGCATAGGGCGTTCAGGAGCTTATGTGGGGGGTAATGTCATGGCTGTGTAGGTAAAAGGTTAAAAAAAAATTTTTGATTCATTTTTCCAGCATTCTCTGACCCTGTGTACTATAGCCAACCACTGTTTTTCCCTTGTTTGTCTCTCCAGTATTAGAACAGATACTTCAAATATCTCTTCTGTCTTCTCCACTTTCTGTGCTGTGCAGTATATCATATCATATATGTCATGTCCTTCAGCTGACTAGATCCCTTTGTCTTTTACTTAATAGTCTGTATATTACTGGCATCATATTACATTCTCTGTACCCTGTGGTCCAGATTTTCTTCATGCTTTCTATGTTACTGTCTCTCTCTCTCTGTCTTTATAAAAACAGTAAATGTAGCATATTTGGCTTAATCTTCTGGCTCCAGGTATTACGTAATGTGACATTTCTGCTCCTCACTTGGTGGGGCTCTTCATTGTTTCCACTACCTTTATTTTTAACCCCCCCCCACTAGCCTCTTAACTGTTAGCCCCCCCCCCATACTCTTCCCTAAACTTTGTTTTAAGGGACTACATAGTTCACCATTTTTTCATTCTTGTATTTCCCATTGTTACTAAAGTCAGCTAGTTTCTGCCTTTACCCCTCAGTTTCCCTGTGCATTTCTTCAGTCCCTCATTAGTGAATGCCTTTGCAGCACTTTATTAACAACACATTAAATTACATGGTTCTTGTTTTCCTCCCTTGCCACACTAGGGCAGACTACTGGTAGCACTTTTGTGAATGCCATTGAGTAACCCAAATTTCAAGATCCTAAAACTCTTTAGTTGTTTGCTTGGCTCTGTTGCTTCTCCAGTTCATATAATTTTTTTCTGGATCTGGAGTCACGTGAGGTTTAGTTCTCCAATTTCTACATCCTTCTAGCAAAGCCTGTTGCGCTTGCTTTCAGAATCTGATTGGGCAGTGGTTCAGCCACCACAACCTAGTGTTCTTTTTTACTACCCAAAATAATTCCTCTTAACACCAAGTTTTTGCAGCATCTTCATTTATAACCCTGTGGCTCCTTCTTGTGTGTCTGCAGAAATGCTGCGGATTAGTTATGGCAGTAATAAGGTTATTCAGTTACTGTTTTGCTCTCAGTAAAATGTGTTGACTAATCCTTTTTTTCTAAGAAGAATCCATAATCACATCCATGAGCTATCCCAGTGCCATTAACAATGTTGCATTTTATCAGATTGTTTGACATTGCAGTATCAGAGCTAAAGAAGTTTACCTGATTAAGTATAGCAAGCTTTTTTCCCCTCTGGGGATTGTAAAAGTGTTTTAATGCAATTTGGTTTAATTTTTTTTTTATTTTTGAAGTTTTTGTTTTCAGTGTTATAATCAGGTAGTCAGAGACTTTCCTGTTTTTTTTTTTGTCATATTTTCAAGGAACTCCAGTCAAGAACCACAGGCAGCTCTGGCTAATGCCATGCAGGTGCCACAGCTAGGGCCAAATGTCAGTCTTCCCCTGGAGATGAGCCCAGGGCAACTGGCACCCAGGTGAGATACAGGAGAGTAGTTATCTTCATGCTGTTTGTCTTCCTCTTGTAATTATATTCTTGTTGCATTTTCCTTGCTATTGTTTATTTTTTTTTCCTGTTTGGGTTTTAGGCTGTAGAGTGTTTCTAATCTTTTCTGTATTTCTTCAGCTCTTTCTCCATTCTGTTTCCTCTTCTATGGACTCTGCTTCATGATATTTTTTTCTTATTACTGCTGCTGGTGGTGGACTTCAGTGGCTAAGGGTGCATGGAACTTCTTTCATGTCATAATCAACATATTTTGGTGATCATTAAGGTGACTAAATATACTCAGAAATATACACAAAATACATACTGATTTGACCAGCATGCACTTGGATAATATTGTGACAATGTTGTGAGTCTTCATCTGTAATTTAACAGCCTTTGTAAGTCTTGGGATTGTTTTATATATCTGTAAGATGCTAACATTAAGCATTTGCCACAGTACATTGATAAAATAATGTTGATGGAAAATGTTAGGTGAAAGAATATGGAATGTTTGAAGTTTGTTGCAAATGACTGTGAAATCTCTATACATATTTTTTGCTTGACTGTACGAAATTACACATTTTTTTCTGTCCTTCTCCCAGTATGCATCAGCCATCAAGACTTTCTCAGTGGGCTTGAACCCATTCGTTCCCAAGGTGTGAGGAGTCCCACCAGATCCCTAAGTTCAAGAGTTGTCTGAAGGGCACTACTGCCCTCCAGGCAGCCATTGCTTTTTATGGTTTCACTGGCGTTTTGGCATTGAGAGTATTATTAGACTAATCCCAACACTGGAGGTGAAGTGGGCAGAAGTGGCAATGCGAGGACTGCCTATTCTCCTTTGTTATGCACATATGTGCTCCCACATGCACACATGCATTCACATATGACAAGGGCTATCATGTTTCAGTGGTCACTGCTCTGTCTCCTTGCAGTCCAGCTAAAACCTGTAACCTTTTTCCACCTTCTGGCACTGGTCATGTCATTTAGTAGAGTAGATGGCTTTTCTGAATCAAGGTCTACCAAACCTCTCCTGTAGATGGATATGTCCATCCTGCACTTGCATGGCACACTGTCAAGTGACCAAGCTACTACTAGAACTCTGGTTCCCTGGACCATAGTCAAGGACTTACCCCTCTACACCACCAGCTTTAGTTTTCCAATTCAGTAAGTTTTATAGTTTTCCATTTCAGTTAGTTAAATTTAAATTCAATTACAGGCACATATACAAGTAGCTGACAGACGTCGTCTAACACTCTTCCTTGTTTGCTTGGTTATTATAGCTATCGCCCTCTAAGCTGACATTTTTCCCTTTGCTCCCCCTGTTTCTCCAAGATTTTCATGTTATTTTAAATCTTTATGTCTACTGATGTACTATGTTCTTCATCTGTAAATATGTTTGTAATTAATTGCTATGTTAAATTGTTAATCGCTATGTAATCCAATGTAACTACTGTCTGTTTATTTTAACTGTGGAGCTTTTCTCCCTGGGCCTCTGCTAAAAATGGACCTTGGCTACGTCCAGTCCGACACTCCCGGTCAACAAATGTAAATAAGTAAATAAAAAAATAAATAAATGCATTTATTTATTCTCCGTTACCTATCATGGGAGTTTATTCCACTTGTCTGTCTGCCGTTTTTTAAAAATCTTGTTGGAATTTCAAGTAAACAGTAAAAGTTAGCATTGCAACATACTGGTCACAAGATGTATAAAATATAATAACATTTATAAAATTGTGGTTAATTATTGAATCAGCTATATTAAAATGTTACCATATCTAAAGTAATCCATCTGTACTGTATACAGGAAAAGGCATTCCTTTTCAGAAGGTAAAACATACATACAATTTAAATGAATAAATTAGCACATTCAGTTATTCCCCAAATTATTCAGATATGATTATTATCACAGAGAAGTATCAGTATATCTATGAAACAGTAGGAATACTTTAGTTAACAGAAAATGGTATTGATCTCATCTAATAGTGACAGTTTAATTATCATAAGCAACAGATGTATTCAAAATTATGAAAAGGATGGTGTAATTGACTATTTTCAGTTTTTAGTTATTGTTTTGCATGCAAGAGCCAGAAGGCTCCAAAGAAACAGTGTCTGAAGGAGTAAGTGCATTAACTAGGACTAGAGCTTGAGCAAATGTTTGGAGGTTTGACCAGAATACTTTACAATCCAGATAACATGTTGCTAATAAGCTAATATTATCATAATGTACTTCAATTAATTTTGCCCTTAGTCAATGCTCTTTATACAGGTAATTTTGCTCTTACTAAATATTTCCAAATTCTTTAAGGAGTAAGAAATGCTCTGTATATAAATTACCAAGTAGAAACTCTCCAAAATAAAGATTATTTTTAGCTGATTGTATGACAGACTTATCACTTTCAGTAAGTTCAGGATAACTGGTTTGATCCAAGTAATTCCAGTAAAATGTGGTACAATTGATTTGTGTACTAATATGCTGTATAACTCCAGTAAATTGTCATGAATATTGCATAATTCATTTATAGGTTCATAGGTTGTTATTAGGCTATTGGCCCTAGGGTCTATACAAGCCTAGCCGTAACAATTCCTTGGCTATTTCTTCTCCCAATATTTACTTCCCTGGACCCCTGTCTAGCAGGGTGGCTGACGTGATCCCCAGGGTAAATTTCCTATCTCCCATTCAGTCGTCAAGGTTTCTTTTGAAGAGGGCCAAGGGGGCGCTCTGCTTGACATGTATGGGCAGCCTGTTCCAGAGTATGGGGAGTCTCTGGGTCAGGAACCTATCCCTCCAGCATGTTTTGTTCATTGTGATGACAAGGTTTAGATTCCTGGAGTGTGTGGCTCTGATGGATTGGTATTTCTTTAAGTGTAGCATGTCCAACAGCTCTGGGTTTGACATGACCTTGTATGCTAAGCAGAGAATGCCTCTAAGTAGACGATATGCGACAGAGTATAGCTGAAGTTTTTTAGTCGATCAGCATGGGGCATCTGCTTTAGGCCTGTGATTCTTTTAGTGAGGTGTTTCTGAGGCCTTTCCAGTTGTTGCAGATGTCTTTTGAGGTACATACCAAACGGGGCGTTGTACTATATGATGGGTCTAATGAGGGATGACTACAGTGGGACAGTGACCTCCTTTTTTCTGGAAGATAAGCCCTTAGTGATGAGGTGTGCCACATAGAAGGATTTCCTGACTGTTGTGATGATGTGGTTATCGAAGGTGAGACCACTGTCCACCTGTGATGTTCTTCGAGTTTCACTGTTGCAGTCATTACATTTGGGTTATCTGCTTGCAGGTAGCCCTCAGTTGGCCTGATTAACAAAGTCTTGGGTCCTGCGTTGGTTGCTGTCCCTTCTTCCATGATGTCAGGTCGTCAGGGGTATAAAACATGCAGCCGACACCATTACATCAGTCTTTCTTGCCATGCGGTGCCCGAAGCAGTTGCAAGTGCTGGATGGCCGATTTCTGAAATTTTTGTTTTCAAGTTTCAGAATCAAAGTCTTCAACTAAAGCCAAGTACCCCGTTGGGGAAACATTTTCTTGCTTCTTACCGATGTCAGTAAAAGTTAATAATTGCATTACTTGTTGAAAGCAAGTACCTCATAAAGATTTTCATTCGTACTGTATTCCTTGCCTAGGCCCTGACCATGACGTACCTTGCTGTTGGTTTTGTGCTTTATTTAATCAGCGCACTATCCATTGTCGGTATATTTTTGCCTCTAAATATTTCGGTTCTTGGTTTAATTATCCAGAAATGTCGTTGGTTAGCCATCCGACTACCGGGATTCTGAAAAAACGTAAAGATAAAGACAGAGACAGGCCGCCGAGGTCCAAAACTGCAGATGACGCTTCTCCTTAGCCAGTCGCCAGTTCACCGGTACTCAGTGAGGCACTTTCGCAGCCCCTGATACCCGCTACTTCTGATTCGTAGGCCTCTACCGAGACCCGTTTGGAATGCTGGAATCCCGTAAGATGCTTCAACTATAGAACCTGCGGATGTCTCTACCTTGGATGGGTCCGGAGCCGCTGTGCAGGCACCGGCTTCTGAGGGTGTATTCAGGCCTATGGACTTGCATATTAAACCGATGCCTCCTTGTTCACTTAGGCCTAAATCTCGACCCATGCCTAAAAAGCCGACACCCAGGCCACATGCTCAGGCCTCTATGCCTAAAAAACAAATGATAAGAATGGCTGAAGATATAATAACTCTAATCAGAGTAGCCACCCCCCCCCCACACTTCTAAGAGGCCTAGGACTGAAGTTGTTTATGAATCTTCTGACCAGGATTCTGTTTTTTCTGATTCTTCTGATGGTCTGGATTTGCCCTTATCTACTTATGAGGATTCTGATGCAGAGGACTTTATCCCCTCTGCTTCCCCTCCAGAGGATTTTTCTTTTGGTGAAACCTTACATACCGTAAGGGAGCATTTCCACTGGGAAGCCAGGATTTTTCTGCTTCAAAAAAGAGGCTCAGGGATTTCTTACTCCTGTCTCAGCATAGGTCTTTAGCTATACCTGCTGTACTAGACATTGTTGATGATGCTTTTTTGGAGTCTAGTTTGGCCCCTGATTCCTTGCCTCCTGCTCCCAGAAAACCTGACAGATACTACAAGGTCCCTGAGTCACACAAGTTCCTTTTTAAAAATCCTATTGTGGATCCAGAGACTATTTCTCAGGGGCCCAAGGGCATTAAGGCTTCTACTGCTAAAAATCCTACCCCTTCTGATAGAGACTCCAGGGAGCTGGATAGATGGGGGTAAGAAGGTTTACACTTCTGCAACCCTGGCCATTAGGGCTTTAAACTGCCAGTTTCATATGTTAAAGTATCAGCAACATGTTTTGGATTGCTTAAACAGAAATTGATGTTGATTCCAGATTGTGTGGAAAATAAAGAATAACAGGTTTTAATGCATTCTGTTGAACAGGTTGGAAAACATGCTTTGCAATGTGGTTTCGATTCATTAGAGGCCTCTTGCAGGGCTGCTGTTACTGGGTCTGTGCTCAGAAGGCATGCTTGGCTTAAGGAGCAATCTTTACCTGATCATGTTAAAGCTAAATTATTGGATGCTCCCTTAAATCAGGACCACCTGTTTGGCAGCAAGGCTGCGGAAGTTCTTAAAAAGATGGAAGATAAAGTTAAATCTATGCAAACTGTTA
Organism: Protopterus annectens; assembly: GCF_019279795.1. Taxonomy (NCBI): domain Eukaryota; kingdom Metazoa; phylum Chordata; order Ceratodontiformes; family Protopteridae; genus Protopterus; species Protopterus annectens. Next base: position 537,495,467 of record NC_056741.1, read on the forward strand.
AAAGATTTCTTACAAGTTCAGCCTCCTAGATTTAGTAGGCTCTGGCCCTCTAAAAATTGATCCTCTCCAGCCCCTTCCAGGTCTTCTCAAGCCAAACCCAGACACAACAGAAACCCCAAGTTTCAGTCCCAGGGGACACACAGGACTAAGCAGTGGGGGGCCTCTACTTCCAAATCTGGGAGTAATAAGACTCTCACCTTTGGTAAACTGTCTCAATGACTTCCTTTTAAAATTTCCAAGTACTTATCAACTGACTGCCCCTTTGGGGGGAAAGATTGCTCTTCATGCAAAGAAATGGGAGCTCATTACCCAGGACAAATGGGTTTTAAATGTAGTGTCCGAGGGATACAGATTTCACTTCCACAATTTGCCAACACCAAACGGGTGGCCGAACCTACCCCCCAAATCAATGGGCAGAGGCCCAAAAACAAGTACTTTCTCTCTTAAGCATGGAGGCTATTCAGCTGGTACCAGAAGAGGAAAAGGGACAAGGTTTATATTCAAGACTTTTCCTGGTACCCATAAAAGACAATTCATGGCGTCCTATCCTGGACCTGTCTACTCTAAACACCTTTTTGGAGATTCCAAAATTCAAGTTGTTGACTCTTCACCAGTTGCTTCCTATGCTAGGCAAAGATGCCTGGTTGGCAACACTAGATTTAAAAGAAGCATACCTGTACAACCCAATCAGGGAATCTTGCAGAAGATACCTTCACTTCAAAGCAAGCTACACACACCATCAGTTCTCTGCACTGCCCTTTGGCTTATCTACTGTGCCCAGGGTATTCACAACGTGCCTAGCTCCAGTTATTGCATTTTGCAGGCAAAGAAATATTCAAATATACCCATACCTGGACGACTGTCTAATTCAGGCAGAAAGTCAGGACATACTTTTGAATCATCTGGCCTTTGTACAAAGGGTTCTAACTTGTCTGGGGTACACCATAAACGAAAAGAAATCTCACCTGGTACCCTGTCAACAAATTATATTCCTGAGATCAAGCTTGAATACAACTTCCCAGATGGCTTACCTCATGCCAGAGAAACAAATTCATATGACAACCTACTTCAAACAAGTGGCCACAAAAACTCTGCTGTCTGCAAGACAAATAATGCAAGCCTTGGGGTTCATGGCCTCCTGCATTCTTCTAATTCCATATGCAAGACTGCATATGAGGAAACTACAGTGGTATCTAAAAAGCCTATTGTGTCAACATTCCTAGGATCTAGAAGCAATGATTCCTATCATACCTTGCCTACGCCTAGAGTTCCTTTGGTGGGCAGAGGCCTGCCAACAAAACAAGGGACTTCCTTTCGCACCAACCCTGCCACCCAAACCCTAACAGATGCATCAGACTATGCATGGAGGGGCTCACCTGGCAGGGAAGTGCATTCAGGGGAAAATGGAACCCAAGTCAAATGCAGCTGTATATCAGTCAAAAAGAAATGTTGGCTGTACAGAATGCTCTGACAGCCTTCTAGGACCGCATTCTTCCAGGACAACTAATGGTAAAGATGGACAACACCACTATTATGTGGTACATAAACAAGCAGGGGGAGTACACATTCTTACCCCCCCTGCAGACTAGCCATGGCATTGTGGAACACAGCCATGAGCTACCAAGTGCACCTACAAGCTCAATTCCTGCCAGGAAAATTAAATACACTGGCAGACAGACTAAGCAGAAACCTCATGGACCCACACGAGTGGAAACTGGAACCAAGGATTTTTCAACATGTTGACAAGCACCTGGGGGAGCCCAGATATAGACCTGTTTGCCACTCCCCAGAACTACCAATTGGACAACTTTTGCACAAGGACTCCCCACAAACAAGCCTGGAAAGTGGATGCTCTGTCCTTCAGTTGGAAAAACCTATCAGTCTATGCCTTCCCCGTCTGCCTCTGCTCTCCAATGTACTACTAAAAATCCAACAGGACAAACCAAGGATGATTTTGATTGCTCCAGACTGGCCATGCCAACACTGGTACCCCCTCCTGCGCAGTGTGTCACGGTTATCCCCATGGCACCTGCCTCAGACTCCTACCCTGTTGTCCCAGCAGGAGAACCAGATTCTGCACCCTCAGCTTCTAACACTGAACCTTGCTGCCTGGCTAATTACCTACTCTCTCCTTTACCTTCCCTCAGTAAACCTGTGATGGATATCCTAGTACTAGAAAATCTTATACTGAAAAATGGAAAAGATTCTGTGCCTGGAACCAATCTCAAGGGATGAGTACAGCAGACCCAATTTACCTCAGATTTTACAATACTTAACTGAGATGCTTCACAAGGGCCTGTCTTTTTCCTCCATTAAAATCCATGCCTCTGCCATTTCAGCTCATTATAACACAGAACATCCCCTCTTCTCTCATCCACTGCTCAAGCAGTTCCTCAGAGGGGCTAAAAATTTGAGACCACCCAGGAGAGCTCCAACCCCTGCCTGGGACCTTAACTTTGTTTTGGAGAAACTCACTGTGCCTACTTTCGAGCCAGCTGCTACTGCGGACTTAAAATTTCTTCCTTGGAAAACAGCTTTCCTTTTAGCAATCACTTCAACTAGAAGGGCAGCTGAATTACAGGCCCTTATGGCAGTGGTGCCTTTCATCATCTTTCATGCGGACAAGGTGTCCCTCAAAACCAATCCATCCTTCATGCCAAGGTGGTATCCAGTGTGGCTTTTAATCAGTCCATTCATTTGCCAACCTTCTTTCCCAATCCACAGAACAAAGGGGAACGGATACTGCATTCCTTAGATGTGCACAGACAACTTAGATTCTACTTGGACAGGACTAAACCTTAAAGGAAATCTGAACAACTGCTGGTGGCATTTGCTGAAGGGGCAGAGGGGAAGGCTATTTCAAAGCAAACCGTTTCTAAATGGATAGGCCATTGAATTCATTTCTGCTATAAGCACAATGGAAAACCTATCCCCCAGGGGATCAGACCTTGGGCTGCATTTACCTCTACGGCCTTTCTCAGAGGCGTCCCTACCACTGACATCCTAGAAGCTGCTACCTGGAGTTTGTACATACTTTCACCAAGCATTATCATTTACCAATTGTCTCTAAATCCAGAGCTGGCTTTGCTACTGCAGTCTTGCAGGGCCTTATAGCTGGTCCTAATGCTATTTAAATTCCTCCTCCCAACTATAGCTTTGGGAATCTACCCAGCTGTAATGATTGCAACAGTGAAACATGAAGAACATAGCACAGTCGTGTACACTTACCATAAATGTAGATGTTCGCGTGTATTCACTGTTGCAGTCCTGGTTACCCTCCCTCCAGCCCCCTAACTTCTTTTGGTTATACCTCTACTTTCCTTTACTATGCTTAAAAGTTTTTTGGTGTGTTTGCTTTATTGTTGGAGGTATATCATTGTACTTTTATATTTAATTGCTTTCCATTAGGGGGGCACCTGACATCTGGGGCAAGAACAACTGATGTAATGGCGTTTGCTGCATGTTTTATATCCCTGATGACCTGATGTCATGGAAGAATGAACAGCAACCAACGCAGGACCCAAGACTTTGTTAATCAGGCCAACTGAGGCCTACCTGCAAGCAGATAACCCAAATGTAATGACTGCAATAGTGAATACACTCGAACATCTACATTTATGGTAAGTGTACACAACTGTACTTTCCTAAGTTTCTTATCACACTTTTGGTGTTTATTGTACTGCCAGCTATGTGGTACTTCATGGGTACGTGTTTTTTCCCAAAGGGGATAACTGTACACTTCTTGGCATTGAGCTTGAGCCCATGGCTCTGGTACCAAGCATCTGTTTCTGTAAGCCCTTTTGTAGACTGTCCACATCATTTGTTGATTCAGTAATGGCTCCCAGTTTGCAGTCATCTGCAAACTTTGTTAGCCAGAGCCCCTCACTGTTGGCCTGTACTTCAGAGAAGTAGATGCCAAACAAGTGCGGTCCCAGGACTGAACCCTGAGGTACTCCACTTGTCTGGAGCTGGATTTGGAGTCTGCTACTGTTGCAGTGTGGGTTCTGTCAGTAAGCCAGTTGGCAACCCATTGGGTGACGTAGGGATTTATGCCCAGCTTAATGAGTTTGTCTATGATTCCAGAGTGGGGCATGGAGTCGAAGGCCTCGTTGAGGTCCAGATAGGCTGTGTGGACTGCTTTACCCTCGTCCACGGCTCTGGAGACTGATTCGAAGAAGTCATTCAGCTTTAGGAGACACGATCGGCCCTTCATGAGCTAAAATTGGGTGGGGTCCAGTGTTTGAAGGTTGCCAATGTCTTTGTTTATAAGTTCCATGATAATGTGTTCCATGGCCTTGCAGATCAGGCTCGTTAGATTGATGGAACGGTAGTTCCCAGGATCCAAGGTGGATCCCCCTTTGTGGAGTGGGATAACTGTAGCTGTGCACCACTCAGTGGGCATGAAGCCTGAGGTGAGGCTATTATTAAACATGACACTTAGATGAGGTGCCAGTTCATTTTGTAGTTCATGTAGTACACAGCCTGGGATGTCATCTGGTCCCATGGATGCTGTATTTTTAGCTTTGGAGAGTACAGTTTTTACTTGTGTGGCCATGATTACTGGAATTTGGCAATCTTTCTATATTGAAATTGGCCCTTTAGGGGTTGAGAGGGGAGGTGAAGTTGGTACTGAATCGATCTGCATGGTTATTGGCAATGTCCTTGGGATCAGTATATTTAATGCCATTCTGTTGTAGCTCAGAGCAGATCTGAGCATTGCTATTTAGATTCTTGACATAGCTATAGAATGCCTTGTGGTTGTCTTTGGAATATTTGGCAATTTTTATTTTTGCGACTAGCTTTGGAGGATTTTATGAGGGATCTCAGCTTCTTACTGAGGCTGGTAAGGGAGTTTTTTGCATCCTGGAATTTTCCTCTTTTCTGCAACAGTTTCTTCCTTCTGTTGTATAATTGTTTATGACAGGGGACCACCAGCTTGTCTTCCTTTTTTTGGAGGAGAGTGTCTTAGTTCTAACTGGGACGGCATGATTCATGCATGAGTGGATGTGCTCATACAGTGCTTTAGTGTAGGATTCAGCAGTCAAACTTTCAGTTCCCGTCTGCATGGGTGTCATGAGGTTCTGACTTGAGTAGCATGACATGTCCTTGGAGAAGATTTTCACGGATGTTTCCTTACTGGGGGATGGGGGTGGGATGTGGATGTCAAAGGTGATTAGCTTATGGTCAGACCTGACCAACGAGGGGGTGAACACTGATGCAGAGCATCAATTTCCCATGTTGGTAATGAACAGGTTCAGGATATTGGAGCCCCTGGTGGGACTATGGATTAGTTGATCCAGGGCATTGGAATTTATGAATTCCAAGAACCGTTGGACAAAGGTGTTAGTACACGACTAGTTTTCCCAGTTAATGGCAGGGTAGTTGAAATCACCCAGTATTAGGGTGGTTGGTTGTATCTTAATGTTTTCCAGTATGTTTAGAAAGGTGTATTGAGAATCTTGGGGCATGGTGGGGGATCTGTAGCAAGCTACAGTTTGGATTGCAGTCTTACCTAGTGTTAGTTGCACATGGAGAATTTCGGATGCATTGTGTTGGGCAACTAGCCTGGAGGTGTGAATATCCTTGGTGAATATGGACAATCCTCACCTTTAGTGTTTTGGTCCTGGTTTGGTGGCCAAAAAGTGTGGTAAGAGGTGTAGCCTGGTATTACAGGGGTGCTCTCTGGAGTCTTGAGCCAGGTGTCAGTTACTGCACAGATATCAATATTCTCCATTTTTAGGAGTGTCTCGAGAGAGTGCATTTTGAGTTTTAAACTGCTAACATTGAGTAGCATTACCTTCAGATTTTGCATACGTGTACCTGTTACGGTGGTGTTTTTGTCCTTTGAGCCTTGCCTAAAAAAAGGCAATATAGGGGTGGTAAGAGCCTTAGCCAGTAACCTGAATCCCAGGGGTAACAGGTGCAGACCATCTCTGACAAAGCATCGTGGTTTGTCAATCATGTCGTCCCAGGCAGACAGATACTGGATCCCCTTTGAATGACACCAGAAGCTTAGCCAATTGTTGAAGTCAATCATTTTGTCCTTATACTGTGGTATCATTCTAGGCGAAGGCAGGATGCTACTCAGGGCTAGGGTCATACCTGCCTGGGCCACATGATCTGAGAGCTCTTCTATGTCTCTCTTCATGTAGTCCAGGGAGGTACGTCTCAAGTCATTCACTCCAACATGGACAATGACAGAGTTGTATTTGTACTTGTTGTGGAGTGACTTGAGTGCATGCATTATGTGGCAGATCCTGGCATCCGACAGGCAGCTGACTGTAATTTTCTCCTTGTTCAGTCTGGTGAGTGGGACATCAGTGTGCCTGACTATAGATTCACCTATGACTAAAGTGTTGGGTACGTTGTCTTGCCTTAGGAGCTGTTGCTGGGTGGCACACTGGTGTTGTGAGCTTTGTGATACTTTGGTTGTGATTGGTGTTTGTTTGCGTTTCAGCTTCAGAGGTCCTTGTTGCTTGGGCAGGTTAATGTTAAGGGCCTCTGCATATGTGGGTTTAGTGTTGCAAGGTGTGGGTGTTGGTAGTGAGGGCTTTGAAGGGCTGTGTGTTGCTTGAGGTGTAGTGCAGGTGTTAACCTTCTCCTCTTGATTGTCTAGCACGATCTTGGCTGGAGAGAGCTTTGCTTCCAGTTTGGCTGTGTAAGTGCATCTCTCGCAGGTTGTAGTGTTGGGTGGTAGGAGGAGAGACTTGTCTGTGTACATGAGGTAATTGCTGCATTGCCCCAGTATGCCCAGATTCACCAGGTGGACAGGAGAAATCACCAGAAGCTGACCCTTGGACATTCCTGGTTAGGTGCTTTTTTTTTTTTTTTTTGTAAAGTACAAGAGCTGTTTTCCCTTACCTTGGCAAGGTACTTTGCAATTACAGGCTGTTTAGTGCCTACGATTAATTTCTCAATATTAACAAGGAGAGTCAAGTGCTTGTATCAGTTTAAGGCTTCCTAGTGCTTTCCAGCAGGTTTTAGAGCAAGTGCTAGTCACAGGGACTCCAACCAGAAAGAGTCAGGAATCAATGCACTCTGCTCCTACTCTCACCAGGATCAGAATATAAGCACAGATTCCAAGCTGTCACCTACAAAGCAGCTGTTAAGCTTTCTGGTGATCAGCAGTCTCCAGGAAATAATGTAACTGCAGTCCTTCTCTCACCAGGAGAAACAGAAGCACTAATCCCAAGATGACTAGTGAGAGGCAAAATGTGGGCTCTCCAATAACTGGTGGTCTTGCAATAGACGTGTAAAGGTAAGATGAAAAAAAATGGTTTATGCTAAACACTGCAGTGTGCACTAGAGGAATTAGATGTGAAAGTAAGTAACTTAAGTTTTACCTGTCTAAAAAGTTAAGTTTTAGTGGATAGTCACTATTTTTAAAATGGCAAGGTAGATTGAAAGGGGGTGTTCACTTTTGTATTTTGGTACTTTGGAATACAGTAGGATGGCCAATAAATTTAAATAGTTGAAGGGGGAGTGATTTCACAAAATGATAATTTTGTGCTTACTGACACAAGCCAGTAAAAGCAGAGATGAAATGATATATGGTCAAATTAACATAAGGGACAGGCAACTAGAAAGACAGTGGTATTTAAGAACACAACAGTAAATGGGTGAGAGGGTGGGAAAATTATTTCTGCCTGACTCACAAGAAGCAGAGCTGTGGTCTCTTTTCATGTTTTAATATGCAGTTAAAAGCAGAATACAAGTACAACACAAGGTAAAGAAAACAAATCACAGTATCCAAAATAGAAAAAGGCAATAAAGTAATACAAAATACAACAAATAAAAAGCAAACTAACCTTTCCCTCACAGGAAAGTGTAGCAGAGTCTGGGTGAGCCTTTCCAGTGGATTTGTAAGCAATTAAGCAATAGCACTTATCTCTGTTAATGTCATTGTTTGTTTTTCAGTGTCAGTTGCCTTATGGTTTGAAGACGTAACCAGTTATTAAAGTCTTGCCCATTTTTGTAACTTTGGTTGAATAATAATACAGTGGCTCCTTTAAAACACTTAATCCAGTAAGAGACCTCAATTCATCTGAAATTATAAGCATTTTCTTTACATTAGAACCTTCATTAAAACCCAGTGCAGAGAGTATTGGTGATATTATGAAAGTCTTGTTTTATTTCAAAAGTATATATGAAGTGTGTAATTCTTTTTAATTTAACATTTATATAATTTTAATTTGTTGGAGTGGAAATGTAAAATAAGTACTTTTACCTGTGTTCAACATTCTGTTATAGCAGTAAGGTTTAATGATTGTTTTGAAATGTTACATTTCTTGTTATAAAATACATTCTGGAATCCTTTCCAGTTTATGGACATTGTATCCTTGCTTTGAATGTATTACTTTAATAATGGATGCTAACACATGTGATTTAGTATCAGGTAATTCTGATCCTCCATTTTCCTAGGATGTGATATAATTATTTAAGCTATGTCTTTGTGTGTTTGGATTCCAAAAGAAAGTCAAACTATATTGTGTTTAGTTCTTTAATGTGAATCTTACTTGATGTTTTAGTAGTATACACTGTGTATAATACTCCTGCTAGTGGCATAACTTCAGTCAAATTCAGTCTGTCTTCAAGAGTAAGATGAACTTTATTCCAGTTTAAGATAATTTTGTTAAAGTCTCTGATAAAGTTTCTGATAGTGCTATCATATATTTGAGTAATGTTTTCTAAGTTTGTTGCGCATGCGATGTCCAATTATAACAATCGTTTGCATTCCCAGTTACATTTATAAATATTTGTCACACATTGGTTTAGGTTTTCATTTTATCACATGTAAGTGCTACACTAGCTGCCCTTAAGCTTAGCCAATTTCCCTTTTAAAGGAGATGATCAAACCCTGTTCCTTGTGTCTGTGAGGTAAACACCTTAACTATTATATCATTCCCATCCCTCAGCATGTTTGACCTTAAAATTAAGCTTGGATAATCTTTCATATATTTTTAATGTCATCTGAGCGAAGTGTGGATTAATTCATATTTATTTTGGTTAATAATATATTATTTAAATTAATAGTTAGCCTTTTTTAAAACCTATTATTTTTTCATGTTGTCACGGCCTTGTTTAGTTCATTTTGTTATGTGCATTGCTTGGGAAGTATATGCAGTTACTTTAATAGAAGATACTTTTATATAACAATTTTAATATGTTTACGTAGGTATTTGGAAAACCAAATGTCTTTTAAAGTATAAAGAAGTATTTTAGGTTTAAAGAATCAAACCTTTTCTCCGTGTCCAAGCTAATAATTATTCAACTTTATTTACTAGTATTTTTAGTCAATTGATGATATTTTTTTAATACTACCTTACATTTTGTCTCCAAATTGTAAAGTCTGTTTCATATTCAACTATCAAATTTTGCAAAAACTATTTTAATCTATTGACTAAATTGACATGAAGATGTTATAAAGTATATTTAGTAATACATTTGCCCTGTTATGATGAGAATAGAATAACATATTTTTCTTGCTTTAACATTGGGCTTTTTAATGCACAATTCCAAAAGGGAGTGATGATGACTATGTTGTATATTGGTGCATAAAATGTTTTAGACCTAGATAATAGCTAGAGGAAAACTTTGAATAAATCTTAGTTTGTTCCATCTGATCTTGGAGCTTTTTTCTTTTTCCTGATTTATTTTTATTAATGTGCTCATTTATTTTATATATTGGTTATATGTTTGCTATTTTAATTTGATAGTTTTCTTTTAATATTTCCTTGTTTAAAAAATGTAAAGTTTTTTTCATTAGTAAATATTTCATGATATCTTCAGATGGTAATAAAATGTCTTCAGTGCCTGTTATTTTTGTATTATTTTCTCAAAACTGAATATTTATTTAATTCAGTCTAGTTAAAATGATGGATCTAGTTGCTGACTTGTATAATTTCTTGGGAGTTTTGGAATATGAATATAGTTTCAGCTTTTTCATTCTAATTGCTATCTTATGATTTAACATTATTTAATTATTAGTATTTTTATTTAAAGCCTTAACTAAAGCAAGAAAAAAAAAGTTACTTTTGTGATACTTTTGATTTAACAACATCAAGATTTTGCTATTTTATCAATTATTTCATTTTTTTATTTTGTTACGACTCCAGTAAGTAATGTTGCAGTATAATAGGTAGGTTTTAAGAGGAACCGTATAGGTTACCAAAGTACCTTATGTCTGAACACGTTTTAGACAAAGTAAGGTGACTAATGCACATCAAACAGGGTGAATGTTAGTGTTTTTTGTTGGTTTGTTTTGTTTTTGAGAGCAGTGAATACTTGTAGGACCTATTTCCTGTCCCTGGTTTTGTGTGATTTTGGAGTTGGCACATTTAAGTTATTGGAAGTGTGGGGATGGGTGGTGCTTATCCTTGCTAAAAAGCATTTGTGTGTGAAATTGATTAGTTTAATTTTTCTAGTCATCTATAGCTTTGTTACAGAAGTGCAGAATTCAAGCTAACTGCATCTCAGTAGAGTGCCATAAGCCCATTTTAAGAGAATCCCATAGAATACTGTGATAAACTTCTCCATTTAAAGTGCTTTCTCTCTTTACTGTTTCCTACAGACTCTTGAAGGGTGCCCTTTGTCTAGCACACAAAGCCTCAAAGAATCCAGTGCTTTGTGATGACCTGCACATCTGCAAAACTAGTAATACCTTCAGCACTAATAAAATGACCAGGTCCATACCAGGAGAAAAATAATCTTTATTACAAAATCCACCACTAAGAGCTTTCACCCACCATTGAGCTTCTTTAGAGTCAGTAAACAGTACAAAAATCAGTAAATCACGAGTATCATGAAAACAATTAAACATTAACCCCCAGTTTATTTATTTATTTATTTGATAGCCAAGTTCAACTTGTAATCTTATTGTGCTGAAACCACATTACAAAATAAGCACATTTGAATGTGTGAATAATATCTGCCTTGCTGATGATTACAGCTCAATTACCTACTAAGATTTTAAAATAAAATAATAAAATGAGTGATCATGAAATATATTATACAGTTGTTAATATGTGTTTAAGCAAACTGTGATTTAAATTTTAATATACACGCTGTGGAAATGCTTTCATTAATTAAGTTTATTAACAGCAGAGGTTCCAACTTGAAAGAATTGTTTGAGAAAAATTGTATTAGTCAAGACAGTCGACCCTCACATATGAGTAAATGTGGTACATGCAGTGTTTGTAAATGTATTAATGACGGACCATATGTACAAATTTGCAGTTACAAAAGAACTTTAAGATGTCCAGGACATTGTAACTGTAATACTAAGATGTTTGTTTATGTGACTACTTGCCTATCATGTACCGTGTTCTATGTAGGGATGACCACAAGAAAACTCAGACTTCACATTTTGGAACACATTAAGGACACCAAGAACAAGAAAACCATGAATGCCCTATTTAATCATGGTAATGTCTGTACCAATTACAAAAACTTTTTATTTTTTTGTCATTGATAAGTTAATTATGAAAGACTTTGGGGGAGCTACGCGTAGATGCTTCAAATGCACCAGGCAGTAATGAAAGCATTTCCACAGTGTGTATATTAAAATTTAAATCACAGTTTGTTTAAACACATATTAACAACTGTATAATATATTTCATGATCACTCATTTTATTTTATTTTATTGTTTTATCTTAAAATATTAGTAGGTAATTGAGCTGTAATCATCAGCAAGGCAGATATTATTCACACTTTCAAATGTGCTTATTTTGTAATGTGGTTTCAGCACAATAAGATTACAAGTTGAACTTGGCTATTGCAGGGTTAATGTTTAATTATTTTCAGGGTACTCATGTGATTTACTGTTTTAATTTAGTATTTAGGCAATGTTTTTTGTACTGTTTACTGACTCTGAAGAAGCCCAATGCTGGATGAAAGTGCTTAGTCAGTGATGGATTTTGTAATAAAGCTGATTTTTCTCCTGGTACAGACCTGGTCATTTTAGTGCCATTTAGTTTTATCTATGGTAGTAATACCTTCAGCCCCTCTGGAAGTCTTAGCTTCTACCGAAACATAAATATGACCCATTGGCAAGATAGTTAGATATCTAAGAGAGTACATCTTTTATGGAATGCACTTACTTTGAATGTAAAGCAAAGTAGCTCCCTGATCCTCTTAAGCATAACCTGGATGAATGTATGGGCAGCAATAAATATACCCCCAGGTTTAGCCACCAAAAAGCCCTTATTGAAAGGAATTGAAAGTAGGTATAAATTAGTTACATCAGTGGGTACCAACAATTTGAGGTATTTTGGCTAGGATACTAATAGTCCTCAGATTCAGCAAACTAGTATTGACCTATAAACCCAGCATATTGTGTGTGTATCTCTCTCTGCGTTATGGTACAGTGGAGTCTGGAACTTTTGCCCTTACCATGCTGTGTGTGCAATTTATTTCAAAGCTGGTATGTGTAATGTGCAAGGGGATTGTGGTTATGGGGGGGGGGGGGGTGTCCCCCTGCAAAAAATATTTTTTTTTTTCTGTATTTTTTTTTTTTTTTTTGCTTTTTATGATCTTTTTGTTTCAGTTTAAAAAGATCACTCTTTTGCATTCACTCATTTGAGAGTTTGCTCGATGGTGAGACAATCATGTATATGGCTACCAGCTATGTGGTCAACAGGCAATCTGTTCAGATGTATTCCAAGATGGGGGAGGAGTCATCAAATGGAATACCATATTAAGTGGGAGAGCTATATTTTTGAGACATTGCTGAATATCGTAGATAGGGTAATTTTCCCCTGTCCCCAGTGTTGTGTGAACTCTGAGTTGGAGGATTTAAAAAGCAGGAATGGCTTGATCCTTGCAAAAACACTTATTTTAGTCTTTTCTCTCTTTTTTGGGAAGTCCATTTTTTGAACAGTTTTGTTTGAAGAAGGGGACTTCATTAACAATGCATATCAGCCATTGATTGTGTGCCCACGTGCACACACACCCAAACACATACATAACGGGTGTTCTGCACCCGATCAAGTAGACACAATGCTGACACCTAAGAGATGGACGTAAAAACATTAAATTAATAAATATCAACACATTCTGTACATGCTCTGGGGATTACCTTGAAGCAGACTAAATCAGTCAAAATTGTTTCTGCAGGGGGACAAGCTCCCCCTACAGTTCCTACACCACACCTCCTTGCTAATTATATACACGAACTCTGAGATTGTACATTCTCTGCAGAATGGGAATATTCTCCTACCTGGGGATTTTCAGTCTTTGTGCTGACCAAATAGGTGTCAGCCTTGTCCCCAGACAGGTGTAGGACACCAATCTATATACATATATGTGTGTGTGTAAACACACACACACACACACACACACATATACATATGTATACATACTGGTTTGGTTGTACACAGTAGAAACAAAAAAAAAATAAAAATAAAATATATATATATATATATATATATATATATATATATATATATGTATGTATATATATGTATATAAAATACACACATATATGGTTCCCCCTGCATTTGACCGAACTTAACACTTGTTCGACAAACACAGGGGTGTGGTTTCATGTCAGCAGTATAGATGACCAAATGGTGGATGTGTCGATAGTATGAACTGTTGATACAGGTAAATGGGGTTGAGGGGTGAGTGTGTGTGGGTGTGTTAGGGTTAGAGTTGAGGATGAGTGAATGATGGGTATTGTGTTTGTGTGTGAGTTTGTGTATTTCAGGGTAAGGCCCTCCTGCCCTCTTTAGTAATGGGTGCTAACCCTAATCCCAACGCTGCCCCTTCCCCCAGCTCTAACCCTACACCTTAACATCATTAAAACCTTCCCATAGCACTGCCACTCTTCAGACAAATTTGAGTCTAGTGTTGGGGAGGTAGTTAATTTTAATATCAGAAGAGGAAATAGTTTTCCTTTGTTGCTATTATTTTCTTTTGTTTTTTTTTTCCTCGATATTGCATATGATCAAACTTATTTTGTCAATGTTTTAAATTCAACATTAGTGCGGTTCGGTTGTACACAATAGGAAAAAAAATATACACACATGCGTATGTGTACACATCTGTTGTGTTGTTTTAATGAAAAAAAGAGGTTTAACGCCCATCTTTTGCTGAAATGGTTTTCTATTGTGTTGTGACCCGGGAAATGTTTTTGGTAGGGCTGTGCCCACAGATCTCCATTTGCTCCTGCACCCTTTCCCTAATTATAATCACTTCCAGCGTTGCACAGATATTGAGAAAAAAAACTATCAGTGGATATGTTTATACACACACACACACACACGCACAGGCATTTTTGTATTTAGAAATTATTTGTATGTAGTATTTATTTGTTTTTTTGTTTTTTAAAACAAGAAACATCTTTATTGAATTATCACGTAAGACATAGACAATCGCACATTTGTATAAATAAAAACTAAATTACTCTTGTTTGCCCCTAATAAATCTAAATCCACTCCCCTAACTTTCTCTATCACATCCGATACAAAACTACTAGGGGTAGAAATAGACAAAAATCTATTCTGTGATACTCATATAGCACAAACTATCCAGAAGGTCCACAAAAAATGTGTACTCTCTATAGACACAAGAACTTTCTTACAGATAAAGCAAGTATCACCCTAGCCCAAACACACATTTTGTTGACACGTATGTATGCAGCACCAATCCTAACCCATATTAGAAAAACAGATCTTGACAAAATTGAGTCATGTTATAGCAAAATTGCCAAATTTGCTAACAACTTTTCCTTTAGAACCCATCACTGCCAGGTACTGAGAGAAATTCAGTGACTTGAATTTCCTCAGTTACTAACCTTCCAACAGCTTCCTTGCGCCTTTAACATCCTGAACTACCCAGACAAAACACCAGCACTGAAACAACTGCTATCCCAGTACTCTACTAGTTGTCCTCTTCGCTCTTCAAATAAACCTCTCTTCAGTATAACTACTGCCAACAATATTGCTGACAAAGCTCTGTACTCCCATACCTTAGCCAAAAACTGGAATAACCTCCCCCCTGCCATAACCTCCTCAATAACAAACACACAATTCAAAAAACTACTCAAATCATATCTCACAAAAACCTGGATCTGCCCATATATTACATAGCAATCTGTTTTCTACCTATTCCACACTGTCTGTCTCCTATCTTTCTACCTAACTTTAACTTAATGTTTAATATTATGTCTTAGACCTATAAATTTGTACCCGTTTAAGATGGGATAGCACAGCATACGTAATGGCACACCCTTCTATTGTTTGTACATTGTCTGTAATGTATCTAATGATGAATATTCTCTTCAATGACTGCATAACATTTATCTAATGTGTATGTCACTACTTTGGATAACTGTTATACCTTTGTCTTGATTACTTGCTGTATATAATTGTGGAGCTTTTCTCCCCAGGCCTCCACTGACCATGGACCTGATCCAGTTGGATTATCCCGGTTAACAAATGTAAAATAAATAAAAATAAATAAGTAAAAACAAACCATATTGACATATTTTCAGTTGCAAACATTATACATTACATATAATCTGCCAGTCAAACATATTACATAGCTCATTCAGTTCCTACTTTCCCTTAAACGTCATTCCTCCTCCAGAATATTGTAGTGCATGCATTGTTCCTATTGTTCCCATTTTTTTCAATGCAATTTGCACTTACCCTTTTCTAAAGATCCCACTTCCAGTTCTTTTATCTTTTTGCTATATTCATTGTTTCTAATTTGTTTGGTTTAGACTTTGATTTCCATTTTCTATTAATTTTTTGGCAGACACTAGGATTACACTCAGCAAGACCTTACTGTGTGTCTAGGCACTTTTGATTCTGTATCACAGATCAGAAAAAATAATTTCCTTAGTTATACCAATTTGCTCACTCAGCATTTCTGACAGAGTAGTCTGCAGGAAATTTTTAAAGTCAGCCAACTCATTACACTCCCAAAAGTATGTACTCAGTTACCTCTTTCTTCCCCATCACATCTCCAACGTTTGTAGTCCACCTGAGGAAAAATTCTTCAGAGTCTGCTTGGGGTATAAAACTCACTTTGCAAACAAGAGTATAGTTGATTTTCATCCAAGCTTGTTACTTACAGCAACTGCCGAACTAAAATATAGGTGACTGTTAGTCTGGTGCAGAGGTGTGGCATCCATTTTTTGTGAACTGTGGACTCTACATAAGTAGAGCAACGGTCCCTTTTGACTTCTAATGTTTAAAAAAAAATGGTTTTAATTTCCTGATAATCTTTCCGATGAAACTCATAGCTGATTTGTCTTGTCTGCTTAGTGGATAGGTGTTTTTCTGTGTAGCTGTGACATTTTTTTTTCTTTACTACTCAGAGTTCTGTGTTATACTTTTTCTCCACATCAGGCAACTGCAGCAGCAGCAACAGCAGCAAACAGAGATGGAAGCAGTTCAGGGACAGGATACAGTATCAGGATATGACCACTCACAGGTACCCAATGCTGAATGCTAAGATTATTTCTGTTTTTTTTTTTTCCTGCTTTCCATTAACTGTTCTGCTATAGCAAAACCTAACTGTGTGCGCAAGAAACAAAGAAAAGCACAGTTGTAGCTTAATCCTGGTTGTGAGGATGGCTGCTTCTTGGTGGGGGTATGTAGCTAAAAAAATATATATATGCTTATTCTTGCTTGTGAGGATGGTGTCTTATTGTTGGTTGTGTGCAGCTAAAAATGCATAGCACAGTCATAGCTTATTCCTGCTTGTAAGGATGATGTCTTACTGTTGTGTAACATTCTGAAATGAGATACAACAGCATACTTTGTTTTCCTGTATACTTTGTTTTCCTGTATAGTATTTGTGACTGCTCTGTCTATGCCCATTTACTCAGATTTCCTGTTGTATTGCTGAAACAGTTGGTCTTTAAATTCAACATGCAATATTTCTCCTGTGGCATTGCTTATTCTGCACAGTGCTTCCTGTGCACTATCCATGTAATGAAGTAGTGAAACTGGTGTGGGGTGTATACTTCTGTGCCTTTCATGGGTCAGGGAAGCTAGTGTCTTGGCATTTAGGTATTAGTGTATGTTGATATGTAAATCCTGAATTGCAGTTTCTTGCGCTACCAAGTTATTATGTGTCTTGTAGTCAAAGGACCACTATAACCACAAAGATTGCCCTTAATGTGTGGTGGTAAGAAGATAGGGGTGGTTTCAGGTGACCTGAAATTCCTTATTGCTTTCAGCAGAATAGCACCTGATGTTCCTATAAATAAATAAATGTAAAAACTGATTTAATTAATTCCCTTTAGCTGGAATTAAGTGCTGCAGTTTAGAGCAAGTTATAATTGTCACAGCTTTTAAGTAATTTTGTAGCGTCTCTTTAACTGTTCTAATCCATAATGCATTTAGTCTCGACTCATATTGGCTGGAGTGCATCTAATGGAATGCTTTTTCAGATTTTTTTTTAGCTTGTAGCTCATAGTGTTTCAGTAGGAGGTCATTAATTTCTGTTATTAGCACTCCATTTGGGACATAGCTTTTATAGCACCACAGTGGAAATACTTACCTTATAGCATAGATAATGGTCAAGCAGTGCAAAACTGCAGCTTTACTGCATTTTTAACTTTGCTTCATCTCACACCATGGCTGTGCATGGTATGCTTGTATTGAGGGTCTAATGCTTTCCTTGTTGGCTCCTCTAGCTGGGTTCATCATTTCTGGCAATCAGTCCACAAAAGCAGGAAACCAAGGTCAAATCCACACAAACAATATTTATTGTCTTTTTGTCTGGACATTCGTAAATGGGGATGGCCATGTATCACTAATGATATACTCCCCAATCTCAGGTAAGTGGTAGATAGAATTAAGAAGTGCTGTATTGGTCCATTAGCAAAAACCACAAAGACACTGGAACACAAATGTGATGTATGCCTGTCCAAAAAAATGTCAATTTCCCTCTGTCTTTGTGTTAACATAAAGTGGTGATTGCATTAACACACACACATCCTGCATGCTCTCCAGGTTTTTTTTTTTTTTTTTTTTTTTTTTATCTTTTTTATTTTTACTGGTTGTTCAATTCAGATGTTTTTTGTTATCATTGACAAATGTTCTTGCATTTGAATGGCATATCTTCTTCATCCTTTGTGGTATTTCAAACTCATCTGAGTTCTGCATCAGACTGTGGAAGGAAGCTGCTCATGTGGCTGGCATTGTGATTACTTTTTATTGGTGACTTAGTTCTGGGAAACAGTTGAGAAAGTGGAACCAAGTCTGCTCATTGTGTAGCCTTCTGGTTCTTTGATTCTTGCTAGAGCATATTGTCATTCCAGTTTGCCATGGTGGTAGTGGATTAGTGGCCAGAAGAGGTAAATTCCTAGTTTCCCACCTGGTGGGTAGGCGTGTTCTCAAATAATTGTGCAAACCTGTTTCCTTATATGCAGGTGAATGCGAAGTGGACAAGTTTAAAGTCATTGATTTCTCTTTCCTAATTCAGAACTCTCCAATTGTGTTTCTCATAGAAAATCCTTGCTGGCATGGTTTCTCTTTGTTCACTGGCAGTGATTCAAGCTTTGTGAAGTTTTCTTTTTTCTTTGAAGTTCTGCAACCAAGGAGATGTTTTTCATGTTTCACTGTTGCAGTCATCACTTTTGGGTTATCTGCTTGCAGTAGCCCTCAGTCGGCCTGATTAACAAAGTCTTGGGTCCTGCATCGGTTGCTGTCCCTTCTTCTATGACGTCAGGGGTATAAAACTTGCAGCCGATGCCATTACATCAGTTTTTCTTGCCCGAGATGTCAGGTGCCCCCTTAATGGGAAGCAATTAAATCTATAAATATACAAAGTTATACCTCCAATAGAAAAGCAAATACACCAAAAAGCTTTTGAAGACAGCAAAGGAAAGTAGAGGTATATCCAAAAAAAGGGGGGTGGGGCTAGAGGGAGGGTAACCTGGACTGCAACAATGAATACACTCGAACATCTACATTTGTGGTAAGTGTACACAACTGTACCATGTTCGGCGTGGTTCACTGTTGCAGTCATAACTTTTGGGTAGATTCCCAAAGCTAAGGAGGAGGAATTTAAATAGAATTAGGACCATCTAAAAATCCCTGCAAGACTACAGTGACAAAGCCAGCTCTGGATTTAGAGTAAATTGGCAGATGGTAATGCTTGGTGAAAGTATGTACAGAACTCCCAAGTAGCAGCTTCTAGGATGCCCCTGGTAGAGACACCTCTGAGAAAGGCTGTAGAGGTAGATGCAGCCCTGGTCGAGTGGGGTCTGATCCCCTGTGGGATAGGTTTTCCATGGTGTTTGTAACAGAAATTAATGCAATGGCCTATCCATTTGGAATTGGTTTGCTTTGAAATAGCCTTTCCCTCTGCCCCTGCAGCAAATGCCACCAGCAGTTGATCAGATTTCCTTTGAGGTTTAGTTCTGTCCAAGTAGAATCTAAGTTGTCTGTGCATGTCTAAGGAGTGCAGAAGCAGTTCCCCTTTATTCTGTGGATTAGGGAAGAAGGTTGGCAAATGTATGGACTGATTAAGGGCCACACTGGATACCACCTTGGGCATGAAGCAGGGATTGGTCCTGAGGGACACCCTGTCCGCATGAAAGATGATGAAAGGCTCCACTGCCATGAGGGGCTGTAATTCAGATACCCTTCTTGCTGAAGTGATTGCTAAAAGAAAAGTTGTTTTCCAAGAAAGACATTTTAAGTCTGCAGTGGTTTTTCCAATACAAAGTTGAGGTCCCAGACTGGAGTTGGAGCTCTCCTGGGTGGTCGTAGATTTTTTTGCCCCTTTGAGGAACTGCTTAAGCAGTGGATGAGAGAAGGGTGGTTGTGTGTTATAATGAGCTGAGATGGCTGAGGCATGGATTTTGATGGAGGAGAAAGACAGGCCCTTATGAAGCATCTCAGTTAAGTATTGTAAAATCTCAGGTAAATTGGGCACTGTTGTGCTCATCCCTTGAGCTTGGTTCCAGGCACAGAATCTTTTCCATTTTTCAGCGTAAGACTTTCTGGTACTAGGCCTCCTTGCCTCTAAAATGATATCCATCACTGGTTTACTGAGAGATGATAAAGGAGAAATTATGTAATTAGCCAGGCTGCTAGATTCAGTGTTTGAAGTTGAGGGTGCAGAATTTGGTTCTCCTGCTGAGACAATAGAGTAGGAATCTGAGGCAGGTGACATGGAGCCCACAGTGACACACTGCGCAAGAGGGAGTACCAGTGTTAGCGTGGCCAGTCTGGTGCAATCAAAATCGTCCTTGGCTTGTCTTATTTGATCTTTAGTAGTACTTTGGAGAGCAGAGGCAGAGGAGGAAAGGCATAAACTGATAGGTTTTTCCAGCTGAAGGACAGAGCATCCAATTTCCAAGCTTGTTTGGGGGGAGTCCTTGTGCAGAATTTGTCCAACTGATGGTTCTGGGGGGAGGCAAACAGGTCTATATCTGGGCTCTCCCATTTGCTTGTCAACATGTTGAAAATCCTTGGTTCCAGTTTCCACTCGTGTGGGTCCATGTGGTTTGTGCTTAGTTTGTCAGCCAGAGTATTTAGCTTTCCTGGCAGGAATTGAGCTTGTAAATGTACTTGATAGCTCAGGGCTGTGTTCCACAATGCCATGGCCAATCTGCAGAGGGGGTAAGAATGTGTACCCCCCTGCTAGTTTGCGTACCACATAACAGTGGTGTTGTCTGTCTTTATCATTAATTGTCCTGCAAGAATGTCATCCTTGAAGGCTGTTAGAGCATTCTGTACAGCTAACCTTTCTTTCTGATTGATATGCAGGTGCATTTGACTTGGGTTCCATTTGCCCTCAATGCACTTCCCTGCCAGGTGGGCCCCCCATGCATAGTCTGATGTGTCTGTTGTTAAGGTTTGGGTGGCAGGGGGTAGTGTGAATTGTAAACCCCTGTTTTGGTGGCAGCCCTCTGCCCACCAAAGGAACTCTAAGCGTAGACAAGGTATGACAGTAATCATTGCTTCTAGATCCTGTGAATGTTGACACCATAGGCTTTTGAGATACCATTGCAGTTTCCTCATATGCAGCCTTGCATATGGAATTAAAAGAATACAGGAGGCCATGAACCCCAAGGCTTGCAGTATTTGCCTTGCAGATAACTGGCTTTTTGTGGCCACTTGTTTGAAGTAGGTTGTCAAATGAATCCGTTTCTTTGGCGTGAGGAAAGCCATCTGGGAAGTTGTATTCAAGCTTGCTCCCAAGACCCAAGACTTTGTTAATCAGGCCGACTGAGGGCTACTGCAAGCAGATAGCCCAAAAGTGATGACTGCAACAGTGAATATACTCGAACATCTACATTTATGGTAAATGTTCACAACTGTACTTTGCCTGTGCACACTCCTTCGCGCACACACACACACACACACACACACACACACACACACACACACTCACACTGTCTCTCTCTCTCTCTGTCTCTACAGAAAAACATCCAGGCTAGAGTTTTCATGTGATATATGCAAATGACCCCTTAAGGACATATAATGCTGTGCTGATGAGGTCACTAAAAAGACTGAGACATTCATGCCCACAGCTAGTGGGCCTTGGCTTTTATTGGCCTGAATGTACCCATAAAGACATAAAAAGTAAAATGTCATGGGCATTCAGAAGCCATGTGGCTGAAACACCATATGCCCTTAAGGGGCTATTTGTATATATCCCATGGGCTTCATTACAGGAAGGTATAAGGTATTACAGTAAAAACTCTAGCTTGACTGGATTTTTCTTGCAGTTTTTACTGCATGGTTTATGTGAACTTTTTACTCTTTGGTTGGGATGTTATTTGGGATATTTTACTGGTACATTCATATTTGTGGACATCAGGCTTTTAAGTTCTGTGTTTCTAAAGTATAGCCAACAATCTACTTATGCTGTGCTGATGGGATCACTAAAAAATATGAAACATACATGTCCACAGGTTGTGGGTTCTGGTTTTATTGACTTGAATGTACCCATAAAGACATAAAAGTCATAAACATTCAGAAGCCATATAACTGAAACATTTATGTCCTTAAGGGGACATTTGAATGTATACCATGTTCCTTCATTACAGGAGGTTTAAGGTATAATACAATGAAAATGTTAGCTTGTCTGTGTTTTTCTTGCAGTTTTTGCTGATTGTTTTGTCTGTATGACTTTTTTACCCTTTTGTTTGTGTATGTGTGCATGTGTATGTATATGTAATGGGTACCCTTCAGATTGTCGAATGGCTGGAATTTCGAACCACATATGGCTGAGGCGAAAACATTGTTTCCTATTCACTTCAATGTAAGTACTATCTCGGAGTTGGTATATTTAAGTAGCAGGGGGTGGGGGGGGGTGAAGGAGGCATAGCCCCCCTACTGCACCAAAAAAAAAAAAAGGTTTTAAGTTTTTTTTTATTTAGGTATCGATATTCCAGGGTTTCATGCATATGGTCTCGGCCAGTTTAACATCATAATGTCGTCAGGCACATCACAAAACAGTTTCCCAGAACTCCAAACTGTGACTCCTCAAAAATGGGAACATGGATATTCCGAATCCCAAAATCTCATCCCCTTTTTTGACCTATGGTAGCACTTTTTTCAGGTATGGAATGGTCTGAAATGTCAATGTTCGCTGTTTTGTTCGACTTTCTGATGTGTCGGCAGTACGGAATTCGCAGAAACAGTTTGACCATGTGTACATTTGGGGCTGTTCTTGCTCGACATTATGATGGTAAACCATCTCGGCCATATAAGGTGCAACATTCCAGCTGTTCAACAATCTGAAGTAAACCCTATATATATATATATATATATATATATATATATATATGTGTGTGTGTGTGTGTGTGTGTGTGTGTGTGTGTGTGTTCCTGTTTCGCCAAACGTCAGTTTGGTTGACGAGTGTAAGGGGTGGTACTTAAAACTGAAGTAATGGAAAGCCGAAAGGTCAAAATGTTGAGAGAATTTTCATCAAGAATGGTGAATGCAGATTGGAGAGGGTGAGAGCATTTGTGCATGTGTGTGAGAGTCAGGATATGGGTCGGAGATTGGTTTTGAATTTTTTTGTGCTTGTGTGTATTTTAGGCTTAGAGACAGGGTTATGTAAGGGCTAGATGCAGTGTTAGTGTGTGTTTCTGTGTCTCAGTGCGTCTTGTGTAGTGGCAGTGTTACGGGAAGGTTTTTATTAAGGTAAGGTGTAGGGTAAGGGTTGGGGAAAGGGAAGTGTTATCGTTAGCACCCATTAATAAGGTGGTGCAGGGGGACTTATTATCCCCTGTGTTTAAAAAAAATTTCCTGTAACACTGCCATTATTCAGACGAATTCGAGGCTTGCGTTATGATTTGGGGGGGGGGGTTTAGAGGGAAGATTGGGAGAGGAAATCCTTTTCCTTTCTCAGTCCTTTGCTCTTTTAATATTTAGGACATTTGATCTTCTTTATGCCAGTTTTTAAACGTGACATTAAGAATGTTGGATCATGTACAGGACAACTGTCCAGAGCTAGTGGGGTTTGGCTTTATTGGCCTGACTTAAAAAGATAAAGTAAAAAGTCATGAACATTCATAAGCCATAATCCTGTAACACTTGATGTCCTTAAGAGGTCATTTGCATATATCCCATGGGCCTCTATTACAGGAGTTTTAAGGTATCACACAGTGGCTAGGTTTTTTTTTGTAGTTTTTACTAATTGGTTTGTCTGTGTGACCTTTTAACTCTTTGATTTATACACACATACGTGTGAGTGTGTGTGTGTGTGTGTGTGTGTCTGTACAGTTTACATACTAGCATGCAAAGCATTATTATTTGCATCACTAGTTTCCAAAGAATATCGAAAATTGGTGAGGTGAAACTCCTGAAAAGAATATAAGAAAAAAAAACATTACATTGACAATTCCCCTTGTACCCCCCCCCCTCCATATGGAGGGGCTCTGCCCCACATCTCCTGTAGTGTAAACACTGACACAGTCATACCACAGTGTATAAAATGGGAAAACCCAAAAAGCACTTTGCCAGCTCACACAATACAGCATATTGAGGTGAAACTCTCAGCATTTACATTTTTTAACTGAAGCCACTTGTGTACCAGTGCTGTGACAACCTGCAAGTATACCTGTGTATGTGTATTGCTTTGGAGGTGTGGAGACTTGCCACCACATTTAGTTTATCCCTTTTAAATGAATGTGTTGTAATTTGTGACCTTGGGAATGTCACTGTTTTGAGTAACAAATTGTCAAGGTATTCATTGTTTTTGAGATGAATAAGTGCATGTATGTCGATTAAACAAGATGCAATTATTCATTATAAACATGTTTACTTGTGTCTGATATATACTCTTCTGCCTATACCATTTAGTGCTCTGCAAACTCTGCTGCAGCTATAGCAAAAATGTACTTAACTTTCATACTGACTGTGAAATTAAAATTTAAAACATGAAATTAAAATTGAGATTTTTTGATCAAGTGCAGAGTTTTTTTGTTACTTATTTTTGTTGCATTTATGTTATAGTCGTGTAAAGTAGGCATTCTGATTATAAAATATGTAGTTTTTACTTCACTTACATCAGTGTAACTGAATTAAATAAAAAGAAAAATGAGATTTTATATACTGCATCCTGAGCAGCAGTCCATTTTGTGTTGTGTGGCTGCACCTTTTGATGGTAGATAGAGAGATCAGTATGTCACTCAGTACCTTGAGTTATTGAATTGAGGGAGTCCTGCTATGCCAGATACAGGTGCTGATACTCATGCCATTCTTTATTGAACCTTGTTACACTTTCCAAGCATATTCCAAACTCACCTGAGGTGTTGGTGGTGACAACGGAGTTTGGTTGGTGTTCTGGGGTGCAGCATCTCCATCTGTGTGTCAGACCTGTATTGCCAGTAGGGGGCTAGGTCTGACATGCAGGTGGAACATCATGACCATGAAGCTTTAAGGAGCAGGAGCTCGAGCTCCACCTTTAGGGTTACATGGTTGCCATAACACACTTCACCCTACCTAAGATGAGGGACAGACTTGTGGACCCACTAGCCCACCATGTAATTAAATCTGTTTTTGAAAACAGAACACTGCAAGACATCCCCACAGGAGTTTGAGGGATGGTTCACACAACAATGAAATGTGCAAGTACATGGTCTAAGGCTGTCCCTCTGACTACTTTAATTTTTTTTTCCAGTAAACATCTTTGTTAAGTTATCAAGTATGACATAGGCAATCTTACATTTATTTAAATGATAAACAAACATTGACACCTCTTTAGAGCAAACATTATACATCACAGACACCAATGCAACAACTGTAGTTGCAAACATTATACATCACTTGTACTCTATCCAGTCATTGTCATTTAAGCATCATATGGCTCATTCAAATCCTGCCTCTTAAACCTCGTTCCTTCTCTGCATATATTGTTTCCCACAATTCCCATTTTTTCCTATGTAGTTTGCACCTTCCCTTTTCTAAAGATCCCAATTCCAGTTCTTTTATCTCTGTTGCTATATTCACTATATCTAATAAAGTTGGTCTAGACTTTGATTTCCATTTTCTAGTAATTGCTTTTTTAACAGCCACCATAATTAGACTCAGCAAGGTTTTACTATGTCTAGGCAGTTCCGATTCTGTATCATAGCTCAAAAAATCATCTCCCCAGTCAGTTCAATCTGCATAGCCAGCATCTTCAACAGAGTGGTCCACCGGGAATGCCTAACGTCTGCCAGCTCACTACACTCCCAAAAAATATGTTCCCAGCCACCTCTTACCTGCCTGTCACGCCTCCAACATTTGCTATCCACCTGAGGAAAAATTCTTTGGAGTCTACTTGGGGTATAAAAATACCCACATAAACAGGCAAAGATCCTAAATCTTTTAGCCTTTGTTGCATATTTGGGAGATTCACATATATCCTCCCATTGTCTGTTTGTGAATTGCTTATACAGTCTCATTTCCCAATCCTTTCTAAGCTTTTCTGATTGATTCTTATAGTTGTCATGAAATATTTTATATGTTCTAATTATTCCCTTTTTCACTGCACCTTTTTTTCCTAGATTCTATTAAAAACTCTACCAGTGCTGGTCTTTTGTTTAAGAGCCTCCTATTTCTTTCTCATTGCCTATACTCTGATATCAATCCTTGATAGAGAAGGCAATCTCTAACCTGCAATCCAAATAAATTCTTGGCCTCTTCCCATTCAATTACCTTTCCCTTTCTAGTTATTTACTCCCAGTGCCTTGGTTCCTTTGCCAGTTTTCTTTAATAAATTCCAGCCCCTTCTTGCCTATTGTCCGTATCCCTAACTGCAGTCAGCCCTATTGGGAGAATCTCTTTTCTCCATTCTCGTGCTGGTTTAGTTCTTAGTATACTCCCTGAATATAATAATCTGTATGATTTTTGTTGTTCTCATTAAGAGTCTGCATCCAAAATCTCAATCTCTCCTTATTTCTTGAGCTTCCCCCTGTATTATCATCATTCCTTTCCACTTTGAATTATAGTTTTTTGCTTGTGCTATGTATAAGAGCCATAAATGTGTTGCTCTAAAATAGTCCCTCAAATTGGGTAATCCTAGTCCGCCTTGTTCTATTGGAAGAATCATCTTATCCCATTGACCCTTGCTGTCTTCCCTTCCCAGATAAAATCATTCAACTCTTTCTTAATTGCTGTCCACAGCTTCTCCTCTGGTTGATAAAAATTTGCCTGACCTGTGTACAAGACTAAAGGGACTAAAAACATGTTGACTGCCTGTATCTTACTATCCATATAACAAAGCTTTTTGTATTGTATTTTGTTTAGTCTCTTCCCACATATCCTTAGCTGCCACACCAGAATCTTTTTCAATCCATACTCCTAATTACTTCATTTTATCATGTCCCCATAAATATGGATATTGTTGTAATGTGTGGGTGCATAATTTACCGCTATTGCCTTTGTTTTAGTTTCATTAATTTTGTATCCTGAGAAAATGTTTTAAAATATTCCATAACACTGTAATGTCCCTTTCTGGTTTTGTCATGTATAAAATAATATCATCTGCAAGTAGAAATAGCTTTTCCTGTCTACCATACCAATTATATCCTTGAATTTCTGTGTCCCTTATTATCTTTGCCAATGGTTCTAAATATAATGCAAACAACAAAGGGGAAAGCAGACAACCCTGTGTGGATGTTCTTCGTGTTTCACTGTTGCAGTCATTACATTTGGATGATCTGCTGGCAGGTTGCCCTCAGTCGACCTGAATAACAAAGTCTTGGGTCCTGCGTCGGTTGCTGTCTTCTCTTCCATGACGTCAAGTCGTCAGGGGTATAAAACATGCAGCCAACGCCATTTTAATCAGTCTTTCTTGCCGCACGGTGCCCGAAGCAGAAGCAGTTTGCAAGTGCTGGTCGGCCAACTCCTGAAATTTTCATATTCGAGTTTCAGAACCGAAGTCTTCAAACTAAAGCTAAGTATCCCATTGGGCAAACTTTTTCTTGCTCCTTACCGATGTTAGTAAAAGTTAATAATTGCATTACTTGTGGGAAGCAAATACCTCATAAGGATTTTAATTTGTACTGTATTCCTTACCTAGGCCCTGATCACAACGTGCCTTGCTGTCAGTTTTGTGCTAAATTTAACCAATGCACTATTTGCTTCTAATACTTTGGTTCAAGATTTAACTACCCTGAAATGTCGTCGGTTAGCAATCCGACTACCAGAGTTCACAAAAAACATAAGGAAAAAGACAGAGACAGACCGTCGAGGTCCAAAACTGACGTCGAAGCTTCTCCAAAGCCATTCACCGGTTTGCTGGTACTCATTGAGGCGCTTTCGCAGCCCCTGATACCCACTACGTTTGAGTCGCAGGCCTCTACCGAGACCCATTCGGAGTCCGGTATGCCACAAGATTTGCAAAGTATTGAACCCGCGGATGTCTTTCCCTTGGATGGGTCCGGAGAGCCGCTAAGCAGGCACTGGCTTCTGAGGGTGTTTTCAGGCCTCAACATTTTTACATTAAACCGATGCCAGCAACAAAAACAAGGTCAAAACAACTTCTGTGTCTAAAAAACTGATGCATGAGCCACGTGCTCAGGCCCCTATGCCTAAAAAACAGATGATCAAAATGGCTGAGGATTTAATTACCTTGATCATGGCTTCCCAACCCCCCCTGCTAAGAGGCCTAGGCAAGGCACTGATTATGAATCTTCAGATCAGGTTTCCATTTCTTCTAATTCCTCTTCTGATCAGGAATTTTCTATTCCACCCTATGAGGATTCTGATGCAGAGGAATCCATCCCATCTGCATCTCCTCCTGAGGATTACTCTTTTGGAGAGACTTTGCATACTTTAAGGGAACATTTTCACTGGGAGAGTCAGTACTTCTCTGAATCAAAAAAGAAGCTTAGAGATTTCCTTCTTCTTCCTCAGCATAGGCCTTTGGCAATACTTCTTGTATTAGACATTGTTGATGATGTGTTCTCGGAATCAAGCATGACTCCTGATTTGTTCTTGGAATCAAGCATGACTCCTGATTCCCTGCCTCCAGCTCCTAGTAAGCCAGACAGATATTACAGGGTTCCTGACTCCCACAAATTTATTTTAAAAAATCCTGCTGCTGATCCTGAGACTATTTCTCAGGGCCCCAAGGGTGTTAAGGTGTCTACAGCCAAAAATCCTACCCCTTCTGATAGAGATTCCAGGACGCTGGATAGATAGGGTAAGAAGGTTTATACATCTGCAACCTTGGCAATCAGGGCTTTAAACTGTCAGTTTCATATGCTTAAATATCAACAGCATGTTATGGGCTTACTGAAACAGAAAATTATATTGATTTCTGATGGTGTAGAAAATAGAGTTACAGGATTTATTGCTTTCAGCAGAACAGGTCGGAAAGCTTACTTTGCAGTGTGGTTTTGATTCCTTGGAGGCCTCTTGTAGGGCCGCCATTACTGGATCTGTGATTAGAAGGCATGCCTGGCTCAAGAAGCAAAATCTCCCTGATCATGTTAAAACTAAATTATTGGATGCCCCTTTGCAGCATGATACTCTGTTTGGTAATAAGGCAGAAGAGGTTGTAAAGAAAATGGAAGACAAAGCTAAATCTATGCAAACTGTAAAACATTTCTTGCAAGTGCAGCCACCCAGGTTCAGTAGGCACTGGTCTACTAAAAATTGGTCTTTTCCTGTGTCTAACAGAGCCACTCAGGGCAAACCCAGGCACTCAAAAGGGTCCAGATATCAATCACAGGGTTCTTACAGGTCAACTCAATGGGGTGCCTCCACCTCCAAATCTGGAGGAAACAAAGCACAACCCTACAGTAAGCAGTCTCAATGACATTTCTCTACCATTTCCAAGCACTTATCTTTTGGCAGCCCCCTTGGGGGGAAAACTAGCACTTCATGCTCAAAATTGGCAGTTAATTACCCAGATTTCATTTCCATACTTTGCCAATTCCAAACGGATGGCCGGATCTGCCACAAAACCAGTGGGCAGAGGCCCAGAAACAAGTCATGTCCCTCATGGATATGGGGGCTATTCAACCGGTACCAGAAAAGGAAAAAGGACAAGGATTTTATTCAAGACTTTTCCTGGTACCCAGAAAAGGCAATTCATGGCATCCAATACAGGACTTATTGATTCTGAACACGTTCCTGGACATTCCAAAATTCAAAATGCTGACTTTACAACAGCTACTGCCTATGCTAGGCAAGAATGCTTGGTTAGTAACTCTAGACTTAAAAGAGGCATACCTGCATATCCCATTAAGGGAATCATGCAGAAGATACCTCCACTTCAAGGCAGGTTTTTTGCATTACCACTTCTGTGCACTGCCCTTTGGCTTATCTACTGCGCCCGGGGTCTTTACAAAGTGCCTGGCACCAGTAATTGCATTCTTCAGACAAAGAAACATTCAAATTTATCCTTATCTGGATGATTGTCTCATTCAAGCAGAGGACAAGGACACTCTTCTTCAACATCTGGCATTTGTAAAAAGGCTTCTAGCATGCCTAGGGTACACCATAAACGAAAAGAAATCACAACTGTTACCCTCTCAAATAATTGCATTCCTGGGTGCAAGCTTGAATACAACTGCCCAGATGGCTTACCTCACGCCAGACAAACAAAGGCAATTGGCAACATACTTCAAACAAATGGCCACAAAAAAGAGTTATCCTCAAGACAAATTCTGCAGGCTTTGGGGTTCATGGCATTCTGCATTCTACTAATTCCATATGCGTGACTGCATATGAGGAAACTTCAATGGTACCTAAAAGGTTTATGGAGTCAACATTGTCACAGCCTGGAAACAATGATTCCTCTCATTCCCTGCCTACAACAGGAGTGTCTTTGGTGGACAGAGACATGTCACCAAAACAAGGGACTGTCATTCACTCTACCCCCTGCCACCCAAACCCTAACTACAGACACATCAGACTATGCTTGGGGGGGGGGGGGGGGCACCTGGCAGGGAGATGCATTCTGGGCAAATGGAGCCCAAACCAAATGCATCTGCATATCAACCAGAAAGAAATGCTAGCTGTTCAGAATGCTCTGACAGTCTTCAAGGACTTACTTCATCCAGGACAACTACTGATAAAGACGGACAACACCACAGTTATGTGGTACATAAACAAGCAGGGGGGTAGACATTCCTAACCCCTTTGCAGACTAGCCATGGCCTTGTGGAACACAGCCTTGACTTACTAAATACATCTTCAAGCTCAATTCCTGCCAGGAAAGCAAAATACTCTGGCAGACGACCTAAGCAAAAATCTTGTGGACCTGCATGAATGGAAACTGGATCCACAAATCTTCAGCATGTTAACACAGAAATGGGGGAGCCCAGACATAGATCTATTTGCCTCTCCCCAAAACTATCAGTTGGACAAATTCTGCACAAGAACTCATCACAAAAAAGCATGGAAAGTGGATGCTCTATCCTTCAGCTGGAAAAACCTGTCAGTCTATGCCTTTCCCCCTCTGCCTCTACTTTACTAAAAGTCAAACAGGAAAAACCAAAAATGATCCTAATTGCTCCGGACTGGCCTCGCTAGCACTGGTACCCGCTTCTAAGGAATATGTCACACCTTCCTCCGTGGTACTTGCCTCAAACACCTCATCTACTGTCTCAGCAGATCTATCAAATTCTGCACACTCGGCTCCAAACTTTGAATCTTGCAGCATGGCTAATCAACTAATTATTCAAACCACATCTCTCAGAAAACCTGTGATGGATGTCATTTTGGAAGCCAGAAGGCTTAGTACTAGAAAATCTTATGCTCACAAATGGAAGAGATTCTGTGCTTGGAACCAAGCACAAGGAATAGACGCAGCAAAGCCCAATATTCCTCAGATTTTACAATACTTAACTGAGGTGCTTGACAAGGGCCTATCTTTTTCTTCAATAAAAATCCATGCCTCTGCCATCTTGGCTCATTACAACACAGAGCCTCTCCTCTTTTCTCATTCACTGCTTAAACAGTATCTCAGAGGGGCCAAAAATTTAAGGCCTCCCAGGAGAACACCAACTCCTATATGGGACCTCAATTTGTGCTGGAAAAACTCACCCTGCCTCCTTTTGAACCAGCAGCTACTGCGGATATAAAATTTCTATCTTGGAAGACAGCATTTCTTTTGGCAGTCACTTCAGCAAGAAGGGTTTCAGAACTACAAGCTCTCATGGCAGTGGAGCCTTTCATTATATTTTACCCGGACAGGGTGGCCCTCAGGTCCAATCCTTCTTGTATGCCTAAGGTGGTATCCAGTGTGGCTCTTAACCAGACTATTCACCTGCCAACTTTTTTCCCAAATCCGCAGAACAAGGGGGAGCGGATTCTGCATTCATTGGATGTACACAGACAACTAAGATTCTACTTAAACAGGACAAAAATCACTAAGAAAAAGTCTGAGCAACTACTGGTAGCATTTGCTGCAGGATCAGAGGGGAAGGCTGTATCAAAGCAGACTATTTCTAAATGGATAAGCCACTGCATTCGTTTCTGCTATTTGCAGCATGGTAAACCTGTGCCCAAGGGGATCAGATCCCATTCCACCAGGGCTGCCTCTACTTCAGCAGCTTTTCTCAGAGGAGTCCCAACCAAAGACATTCTAGAAGCTGCTACTTGGAGCTCTGTTCATACGTTCACAAAGCATTATCATTTACCTCTCTTCTCTAAATCCAGGGCAGGCTTTGCCACTGCAGTCCTGCAGGGCCTTATAGCTGCCCCTAATGCTGTTTAACTCCATCCTCCCATCAATAGCTTTATGATTCTACCCAAATGTAATGACTGCAACAGTGAAACATGAAGAACATAGTGCAGTTGTGTACACTTAATAAATGTAGATGTTCGAGTGTATTCACTGTTGCAGTCCGGGTTACCACCCCCCATTCTATACCTTTTTTTTCCTTCACTGTACTCAAAAGCCTTTGTGGTGTATTTGCTTTTAGTTGAAGGTAAATTTTATGTTTCTAAGGTGCATTTATATATTTACAGTTTATTTATATATATTTTTGCTCCCCATTTGGGGGGCACCTGACATCTGGGTCAAGAAAAACTGATTAAAATGGCATTGGCTGTATGTTTTTATACCCCTGACGACCTGACGTTATGGAAGAGGAGACAGCAACCGACACAGGACCCAAGACTTTGTTATTCAGGCCGACTGAGGGCAACCTGCCAGCAGATTGCACAAATGTAATGACTGCAACAGTGAATACACTCGAACATCTACATTTATGGTAAGTGTACACAACTGTACTTTCCTCTACTCAAGCATAAGTTATCAGAGAGGACCTCACCCACTTTAATTGGTTGCCTCCACCCTCATATATACTCCTAATCAACCTTATAACGGTAGCAGAGAAAGCAAATGCTTCCACTGACCTGCTCATAAAATCCCAGTTTACTCTGTCAAACACTTTCTCTGCAGCAAGACCCACCAGTAACAGTGATATTGTCTTACATTCTGCTTCCCTCTGAATCATCAATGTTCTGTTAATATTGTCAAATGTTTGCCTCCCCTCCACAAAACCACACTGATTCAGATCTATCAATTTTGGTATCACTTTGGCCATTCTTTTAGCCATTATAGATGGTTTAGTATTGAAGTGGGCCTGTATGAAGCTGGATCCAATGGATCTTTACCCTCTGTAGGTATTACAGTTACCACTACTTTCTTACAGGATGCTGGTACTTATCCTCCTCTTAAAATACTGTTAAACAAAACCTTCCAGATCTTTATCAGTGTTTTTCCTCCTAGTTTCCAAACTTCCACAGGAATACCATTTATTCCTGGGGACTTTCCTTTAGATTGGTTATGCATAGCCTTTTATATCTCATCTCTTCCTGTCCTCACTTTTAGTAATTGAGCCTCATCTACCTCTAACCTTGACATATTTAATTTTTCCATAAACATTTCCATTTGTACCTTTTCCTGATTTTCATATTTCTCTGCTTTGTACAAACTTTCATAAAATTTCCAAAATATTTCTAATACTTCTACAGGATCTCTTGTTATCTTCTTTGTTTTAGGCTCACTAAGCTTGGTGACACCCCTTTCTACTTTCTGTTGCCTGAGTTGTTGTGGTAAAAGTTTTTGTGGTCTAAAATGTCATCATTAAACAGTTACTTAAGAGCAATATTTCTAAACTTGTGCATATTATCGAGGTAATCTCTTATTTTCTGTTTAGCATTCTGCATTTGCTCCTTTTCTTGTTCTGAGAGATTCTCCCTATTTTGCAATACTTTAACAATTGTCAGTCCCACTAAATAATTCTTATTTCTTAACCATATCTCACTTTTCTTTATTTCCACCCTAGTTTTAAACTCCATTTTACTTTTATCCCACTCCCGAGCTATATTTATAGAAGACATTTCTATATTCTCTAGTAGCTGCTGAATTAATTTCAAAACCCATTCCTTAAGTTCCTCTCTCTTCATCTGATAGGTGGGACAGCACCAGTGTCTCATTTTATTTCATTAACTTGCATTTTTATTTTAGTGATTATTTGCGCATGATCTGCAATAGTTATTGGGTAAGTTTCAAGACCTTCAATTAAATGCACATGTTCCTCTGTGAGATATAAATTCTATCTGGCCTAGCCCAGTTTTTGTGCTTTGGAGAATAATATGTGAATTCACTCTGAACTCCTAGTACTGAATGCACATCTTCCATGCCAAAGAGTTTCATAAATTTCTTCAAAAATCTACCATCCTTTGTTATATTTTCCCTTCTAGGACCCCAGACAGATCTGCTGAAAAAAAAAAATTCAGTCTCCACCTATAAGTAATATTTCTTGCTGAAAACTGATTATTTCTCCCAATATTTTCTTAAGCTCCATTATCGCAGCTTTAGATGGAATGTAAATGCATGCCAGTGTAATCCTCTTCCCTTGCCAGTAGCCCCTTAGTACTATATATCGTCCATTGTTATCTTTTTCCCCCTCTTCTGTCACTGTTGGAGCTCCTCTTGCAGTTAATATAAACACTCCTCTTTTCCTTTGCTTGAGATAGTCCACTGAATAACCATCTTAAAAACCTTTCTTTATCAAATTCACATGTTCATTTCTTTTCCAGGTGTCTCTTCTGTAGCATAGATATTTGCACTCTTCATTTTAATGTACTTCACTACTTTCTTTTTTATATTTATTTGTAAGTCCATTCAGATTGAAAGATATTACAGAAAGTATCATTTTCTTATATAGTTATTATTACCACCTTTTATGTAGAACTGCTTTTTTGTTAAATGTCTAGCTCTAACTTTTATGTTACATGCATATATTGTTCAGCAGGTTGGTCTTTTATACAGTTGTTTCTTGTCATATCCATTTGAGACTGTGCCACATCTTACGTAACTTTTTGTTTTTTGAAAGCCCTCAAACAGAACAAACAATCCCCCAAAACCCATCAACTTAATAATAACACACAAGACTATGTACATCTTCAAATGTTTAAGTTTTTGCTTCCTGATAAGAATAAAAGTTCTAAGTTGATAGCCACACAGACAGGCTAGAGTTAACCACAAAGAAAGGTTAGTCATGCTACGATGTATGGTATAGCTTGTGCTAGCTGAGAAACCACTTGAATGCTTTCAGTAAACACTTTCTCCAAGCCATTTCTCTTTATCAAATTGTCTTTTAGCAACATGCAAACCAGGCACAAAACTTAGGATACCTTGTTTAGCAGAAAAAAGCCTTATAATAATCAATATTTTTTTTTTATTTACATGCTTTGTAGTAAACTTTTTACTTGATAATGCTTAGGGTCTTAACCCAGTCATTTCTTTTGTCATACTCTCTTAACCAGATCTTTCCTCTCTCCTCCTTTTTTCCTCTGTTTTTTTTTTAATTGCTGTGCCTCCCTTTCTTAAAATTGAACAAAGAAAAAAAAAAAAACAAAAGTACCTGCTTATATTAGTATCCCCACTTCATTTTAAAAAATGAGAAAACTTTACTTCAAGTCTAATTGGTTTTGTCTTATCTTTAAAACCGTCCCAGATGGGAAACCCAGTTTGCTTTTAGAGAACATTATGTCCTAGCCAAATTTCTCTTTTCTTTTTCCCTCAGCCAGTCCCCTTCCACCAGACTGTCTCCAGTTTCTCTTTATCAGATTGGATACTGGATCATGGAGACTTGAGAACCAGACTGCCAGTTTTTCATTATCAGATTGTTTCCATGGAAGCATGAACACCAGCTGCAGAATTGTTGCTAAGTGTACATGCATTTGCTAGAAATAAAGCCTCATAAAATTCAATATTCTTTTTCATTTACTTGCTCTCTGTTAAAACTAGTCAATCCAAGGTCACCAATCCAGTCACTTCCCCATGCAAGAATGAGAAAAGCACATTAATTTTAATTTTGTCATTGTCATCCCTTTTTAACCAGGCTTCTTTTTTTGGTTGTTGTTACATTGCATTACCTATATTTCTCAAAACTGTACAAGAAGAAAGAGAGAAGAGTGGAGAAAAAGAAAAACAATCTCCATTACACTTAAAGTAGCATGCAAAGAAAACCATACACCACAAGTACAGTAATGTTAAGAAAAGAAAATGTTTACTTTACTTAGTTACCTTTCTTCCCTGTCTTCCCCTCCCCAAAGCATTTTTCTGACCTTTAATGACACGCAGTAGGGCATGTATAGAGTCCCCAACATGTCCAGCATTTCCAGATTTTCTTGTTCTGTCATATTTCACAAATGTAATTATTGCATTGTAATCCCACAGTAAATTACAGGTTTTATTACTGTTCTTCTCCATCCCCCAAATCCTGTCTCTGCTTCATTTCCAATGTACTCTTGATTCTTCTAGTCAACTCTCGTGCTCCCTTCCTTCTTTCCAGGATTTTCCGTTGAAATACTGGAAAAGGTTTCACAAGTACAATCTCTCTGTGTTCTCTCTATGGATTTATTACTAGAAGAACAAGAAGCAGGATATCCTTCTGTTTCACAGCTCACTTTTTATTGGACAAACTTTTGTATTTTCTCCTTAACATGCACTTCATCAAAAATGATTTTGTCCCTCCCTACCATAAAGACAGCTGGACACAGCAGTTTGAATCTCACACCTGCATCTCGGCATTCCCTAAATAGTGGAATGAATTTACTCTTCTGCCTGGTGTAAAATGAGTACTCATTCTCCACAAACACTCTGCTGTTTGTCCTTCTGCATCAGTTTTGCCAGAATCAAATCCTTCTGGTAGGATTGCATCTTTACTATTAAAGGTCTAGGTTGCTTTCTTATAGCTAGGTTTGGAACATGCACAAGGTGTGCCCTTTCATCTAATAGCTCCTGCTGTGGAATATCAGTTGCTTTGGAATACCAGTCCAGCTGCTTATTTGTGCTTTCATAAAATTAGTGCAGTGTGTTCCTTCCAGCTTCTCTGGTATAGCTGAAAATCTCAAGTTTTCCCTACATGCTCTGTCCTCTAATTCTGTTATTTTTTGAAACATCTCTTCCTGAACAGTTTCATATTCAGCCAGCCATTTATTCTTTTTGACCTCTGATTTTTGCAGTTTTGTCATGTCATCTGAATATCTATTTAAAGCTTCTTCCATTTTTTCCAGCCTTTTGTTTGTGTTAATATACGCCATAGGATTATAGGAAGTTACTAGACTATTGGCCCTGAGGCCCTTACAAGCTTGGCCAAGAATGTACCTCATGTCCCAACAAGTCAGCAGCCTATGCCACTGTTCATCAGGGACACAGGTGGAATCCCAGGTGGGTGTATTTTCTGTTCCCCATCCAGTTATCCAGGTTGCGCTTAAAAAGGGTTAGTGAGGTACTCTGCTTGATGTGAAGAGAGAGTCTATTCCACAAAAGGGGGAGTATCTGGAACAGAAATCTGTCCTGCCAACAAGTCGTATCGATGTCACAGACCAGGTTGAGGGCATGCATGTGGGTTACTGAAGTGGAGCTTGACTTGTAGATATGCAGCAGTCCTGTCAGTGCGGGGTTTGAGATTGCTTTGTATGCCAGACAGAGGTCACTTCTGAGGAGTCTGTAGGAGATTGAGTAGAGGGACAGGGCCTTTAGCCTGTCTATGTAGGGTAGATGTTTGAGGCCCTGGATTCCCCTGGTGAGGAACCTCTGTGGTCTGTTCAGTTGCTGCATGTGCTTTGTGAGGTACATGCCGAAAGGGGCATTGTACTCAATAATGGGTCTTATAAGGGAAGAATACATGTATGTTATGACCACCTTTTCCTTGGATGAGATACCTTTACTAATGAGATTGGCCATGTAGAAAGCTTTTCCTACAACGGAGGCAGTACGGTGGTCAAAAGTCAGTTTTCTATCGACCTGGGTGCCCAAGTCCCTCACTACTGATTGCGTGCTAAGGACTTCTTTATTAATGTGATAATTTGTGGGGACGTCACTCTCCCCAAAGGGGATGATGATGCAGTTTTTGGCATTCAGTTTGAAGCCATGTTTCTGGCAGCAGTCATTTTTTGGGTGAGACCCTCTTGGAAGATGTCCACATCATTAGGGGAATTGATGACAGCACCCAGCTGGCAGTCATCTGCAAACTGGTCTGCCATACCCCACTGGTTTTGGCCTGCACCTCAGAAAAGTATATCCCAAATAACAGCGGCCCCAAGACTGATCCCTGTGGTACACCACTCGTTACGGGTCTACTGCTTGAGGTGGCTTCCCCTATTTTGACTAGCTGGGTTCTGTCAATGAGCCTGGTAACATATGGATTGATGCCTAGTTGTGAGAGTTTGTCTATTATACCTGAGTGGGGGGTAGTATCAAAGGCTTTGGCCAGGTCAGAGTAGGCAGTCTGCACCATCTTCCACACAGGCATGATCTCCCCTTGATGAAACCAAACTGTGTGGGATCGAGTGTTTGTGTCCTTGTTAATGAGGTCCACGATAATCCACTCCATGGCCTTGCAGATCAGGCTAGTTAAACTGATGGGTCTATAATTTCCTGGATTGGTGGACGGTGGCTGTCCTCCACCTGGTTGGGATGAAAACGGTACTCAGGCAGGAACTTCAGCACCATTAGGTACCCTAGTCAACCAAAGCCTGAATTCATTTAGGATGCAGCCTGGGATGTTATCAGGTCGCTTGGAGGCTGTATTTTTTGGCTTTTGAGAGGGCAGTGATGACCTGCTCCCCAGAGATAAGGGGATGGGGGCAGGTACTGGGGGTGTTCTGATTTACTGATGGGGGGGTAGAGAGGGGTGATGTTTTCACTGAACCTGTTTGCCAACAGGTTGGCTATATCTACAGCGTTTGTGTATGGGGTGTCCTTCACCACCAGTTCTGAGCAGATCTGGGTTCTTCCTTTGAGATTGCGGACATATGTGAAGAAGGCCTTATGATTATCTTTAGTAGATGTGGCCAGTTTGGACTCTGCTTGGGAGGATTTCACTAGTGCTTTTATTTGCTTATTCAGGCTAAGGAGAGATTGCTTCCAGTTAGGCACATGCTCCTCCTTGGTTCTGGACAGCAGTGTTTTAGTTTATTTATTGCAGATGGGATTAGACAGGAGTCCCCATGGACTATGGTGTTTGCAGATGACATTGTGATCTGTAGTGAGAGTAGGGAACAGGTGGAGGAGACCCTGGAGAGATGGAGATATGCTCTAGAGAGAATATATGTGTGTGAATGAGAGGGAGGATAGAGGAATGGTGAGGATGCAAGGAGTAGAGGTGGTGAAGGTGGATGAGTTTAAATACTTGGGGTCAGTAGTTCAGAGTAACAGTGAGTGTGGAAGAGAGG
This sequence comes from Protopterus annectens, assembly GCF_019279795.1. Taxonomy (NCBI): domain Eukaryota; kingdom Metazoa; phylum Chordata; order Ceratodontiformes; family Protopteridae; genus Protopterus; species Protopterus annectens. The sequence continues at coordinate 537,534,590 of NC_056741.1, forward strand.
TGAAGAAGAGAGTACAGGCAGGATGGAGTGGGTGGAGAAGAGTGTCAGGAGTGATTTGTGACAGGCAGTACCTGTAAGAGTGAAAGGGAAGGTCTACAAGAGGGTAGTGAGACCAGCTATGTTATATGGGTTGGAGACAGTGGCACTGACAAAAAGGCAGGAGTTTGAGCTGGATGTGGCAGAGTTAAAGGTGTTAAGATTTGCACTGGGTGTGACGAAGGTGGACAGGATTAGGAATAAGTATATTAGAGGGTCAGCCCAGGTTGGAAGGTTTGGAGACAAAGCCAGAGAGGCAAGATTACATTGGTTTGGACATGTGCTGAGAAGGGATGCGGAGTATATTGGGAAAAAGATGCTAAGGATGAAGCTACCAGGTAACAGAAAAAGAGAAAGGCCTACGATAAGGTTTATGGATGTAGTGAGAGAGGAAGTGCAGGTGGTTGGTGTGACAGAGCAAGATTCAGAGGACAGGAAAGAAATGGAAACAGGTGATCCGCTGTGGCGACCCCTAACCTGAACAGCCAAAAGAAGATGATGATTTATTGCAGATGTCCACCAGACAGGTTTAGTCTTCCTTGAGGAGGAGGATGTCATCCTGTCTGGTATTCCTGATTCAGTGCAGCTGTATAAATGCTCATATAGTAATTTGGTATAGGTTTGGACATATGTGCCAGCTCCTGTGGAGGGGAAGGGGGCTGTGAAGCTGTTTAAACCTTCCCTCAGGAGGTTGTAATCACCTTTGGAGAAGTTTTTTTTTGTTTGATCCTAGCTGGGGGGGTGGTGACTTCTAAAGTGACCACTTTGTGATCTGATCTTACCAGGGATGGTAACACTGTAGGGGTGCTCCACTGGTTACTCATGTTGGTTAATACCAAGTCCAAGATATTTTCACCTCTTGTGGTGGTGTCAACCAGCTGGTCCAAGGCATTGGCATTGACAAAATCAAGGAATCTCTGGGCATTTGTGCTTTGGCATGAGTATTTCTTCCAGTCTCTGATTGGATAGTTAGTCGGCCAGGATCAGTGTAAATGGTTGAATCTTGATAGATTCAAAGATATTCCATATAGGTGGAGCGGGCATCTTGAGTCAAAGTTGGAGGCCTGTAGCTAGCTGTGATTTGAATAGGGGTATTTTCAGTTGTTAACTGCACCTGGAGTGTTTCCTGTGTGTCATACTGTTTGACCAGCCTGGATGTGTGTATGTCTTTCATATATATTGCAACTCCAACTCCTTTTGCTTTGCTGCCAGTGGTTTGGGGCCTGAATGTATGATAGCATGAGTAACCTCATATGGGTGGGGTGATCTCAGCAGCTTTAAACCAGGTTTCTGTGACTGCACAAATGTCAGCATCTTCCAGGGTTAAGAATGCTTTTAATGAGTGCAGTTTCATGTTTAGACTCCTAGCAGCACGACCTTTAATTTACATTTTGATGAAATTTTCATGTTGGTATTTTTGACCTTTTGAACTCATGACATTGCCTAAAAAGGCACTATGGGGAGGCAAGAGCCTGAAGCCCAAGGGAAACAGATGCAGGCCATCTCTGGCAAAGCATTGTGGTTTGTCACTCATGGCATTCCAGGCTGTCAGATACTGGATCCCCTTAGAATGACACTAGAAACTAAGCCAGTTGATAATCAGTCATTTTCTGTTTGTATTGAGGCATCATTCTGGGTGATGGTACAATGCTGCTTAAGGCTAAGAACATACTTGCCTGGGACACACATTCAGCGAACTCGATCATGTCTCTCTTCATATAGTCCAGGAAGGTATGTCTCAAGTCATTCACGTCAACATGGAGTATGAGAAAGTCATAACAGTACCTGTTGAGAGACTTGAGTGCATGGGTGATATGGCGAATTCTGGCACCCGACAAAAAACTAACTTTGACTTTATCCAGCCTGATGAGGGGCACATCTGTGTGTCTTACAGTGGGGTCTCCTATGACTAATATGTTGGGCTTATGTTTAGGCCTTAGTGGCTGTGAGACACAGGTATGTGTGGTGTGTTGGGCAGTGGAGTTCGCATGTGTTTTTGCCTCAGAAGTCTTTTTTGTTTGAGTATGTTTTTGTTGAGGACCTCCGCATATGTGGGTGCATGTTGTGTAGGTGTGGGTGGTGGTTGAGGTTGGTGTTTGTGTTGACAACCTTCTTGGTGCCAGGTATACTTGTTTGTGGGGGAGAGAGCAGACACTAGTTGCTTGATGTAATTGCATATCTCACAAATTGTGTTCTTAGGTGGTAGTAGTAGAGGGTTGTCCGTGTACATGAGGCAGTTGCTACACTGTCTCAGGATATCAATATCAATCAGACTGGCAGGAGAAAATGTAGAAAATTGTCCATCCATATCTGTCAGAAACTGAAGGAGAGAGGCCAGAGAAAGCTAAAAGGGTAAAGGGTGGAAGGGCTAAGAGTTGTACTACTGAGTCATCACACAAGTGCCACTAAGGGAAACATTTGTAGCTGGAATACCTCAAAAAGGGTTAAAAACCATGCAGCAAACTTGTGTCAAAACTATGCTACTCAATTTAAGGTTAAGAAAACAATAAAAGAAATCACAAAGAAGCACAGATTAACCACTTACAGACAAAAGGACAGAACTCACAGTATGAAAAAATACAGTTAAACAGTAACAAAATGCAGTTAAACTGTACTGAATTGCAGTAGATAGCAATGAAATATAGTTAATCAGTAAATTGCTTTAAAACTGTACAAATGTGATAAATTAGCTCACAGTCACAACAGTAAAAAAGCTGAAATAAAGCAGCAATTTAGTAGAATACTGTCATCAGTTTAATAAGGCTACAGGCAAGCAGTAATAATTGCAGCAAACTAAATGCAGTTTAACTCCTAAACACAAGCAACAAAATGAAGTAGGAAGAGGCACAATTCTTTTTTATTAACTCATTCACTCCGGAGCAGCTCGGAAAAAGCTGCCTGCTTAATTCCACCATAGGAACAACAGTGTAGCCTGAGCTCATTTTCAGAAAATCCATTTCTAATATCATACAGAAAACAAATGTTCATAACTCTTTAACTATAAGAGCTAGAATAAAAATGCAAATGTTGTTCAGGAGACCCTGCCCTTTCCAACAGTGTACATGTTGATAGTGTGTATCAAAGTCATTATTAAATATTTGGCAAGGAATGTTGATATTGTGCATATTTTTTACCTTTTTGGAAAAGCAAAGCACAATATCTTGGTCATTGTTCCATGTAGACCCATACAATGTGTATTTAATTTGTTTGTATGAATGCCAGCTTTAAAATGATATCTTAACCATTACTGTGTGATGCTCCTTTACTGAGATATTCACAGAAATATGATTAATATAATATCTCTAATAATTGATAAAGGATAGTATCTCATCACCTGTAACAGACAGAGGCTACATATCAGTGTAGAAGTTGTGTGTCTCAATGTCAGCTTAAAAAGGATGCATCATTTGTGTCATCACCATGCTCCCTTGCAAATATATGGGCATAATAATGAGAAGTATTGGAAATGTATAAATTTCATAATCCTACAAGACTAAAACTGTGATATCTGTACATGTGCACAGTGCATAGACGCAGTTGTTTTACCATGTTGTACGGAGTAACATTGTCTTCAAAACAAGGTATTACTTGGCACACTGACATGTTCCCTTGCAAAGTTATTTACCAAAATATGAAAAAAAAATCATAATTTCCATAACGTAAGTCCGAAACAAACTTTGATATCTGCACATGTGTACAACATACAGGCACAGTTCTTTTACTATGTTGGAACTGGCAATATTGCCTTCAAAATGAGGTATTACGTAGCACATTCAGATGCTCCCTTGCAAAGTTATTCACCAAAACATGAAAAAAAATCATAATTTCCATAACCTTAAGTCCAAAACAAACTTTGATATCTGTACATGTGTACAGCATACAGGGACACTTCTTTTATCATGATGGAACTGTCAATGCTGTCTTTAAAATCAGGTATTACGTAACACATTCAGCTGCTCCCTTTCAAAGTTATTTACCAAAATATGAAAAAAATCATAATTTCCATAACCTAAGTCCGAAACAAACTTTGATATCTGTACATGTGTACAACATACAGGGACAGTTCTTTTACCATGTTGGAACTAGCAATACTGTCTTCAAAATGAGGTATTATTTAGCATATTCAGATGCTCCTTTGCAAAGTTATTTACCAAAATATGAAAAAAATCATAATTTCCATAACCTAAGTCCGAAGCAAAACTGTTATCTGTACATGTGTACACCATTCAGAATCTAAACTATACACATGCCTGATAAAAGCAGAATAAAAAAAAGAAGTATTACAGGATGGTGACTGACGTATTAGATTGTATGTGGTAGCACTCTCCTGAAACAGTTGTTCTTTCTCAGCATCTTAACAAGCTTCTTACCACAGTTATTTGCCAAACACGGAAAAATGTATTTTGCACAACACATTTCATAATAATATTTTACTTACCATACTGGTCCTACTTGGTCATGGGTGTTTTCCATTCTTCTCACAAGCTGCATGTTACCAATCCTGCATAGCTGTCATCATGTCATTGTGGAGGTCAGTCAAGAACAACGCAGTGCCCTCCTCAGTTAGCTGAATGCCATCCCTTGTGAACAGGTGAACATCTTCCGCGGTGATGCTGTCATGGCAGATTGTAGATCCACCGACCCTGTGAATCAAGCCATGCATGAACCCATTCTGTAAACGTCTGTCCTTGTGAGCTGCCCATTGACTGTTTTCTGTTTTCCATATCTGTCAACGAATTATATCAGACCACACAAAATTACAACGTGGCTCCATGAAACAGTAGCCTTCCGAGTGGTTGACTGATGACATCATTCCCTCCAATGTGCAGCACAAGAATATTGGGCTCAGGGTAGATGGAACACTTCTCTTCCAACAACTGCAGTACTCTGCTGCAATGCATACGTCTTCTTACAATCCATTATACCTTCACACTGGATGTGGGGAAGCTCAGGTTGTATTGGTTTTCAGTTTTGGAGGCATGGATGGCAGCCCAGTGAATGTAGGAATGGCCACATACCCACAGTCTCACTTGTTCTTCTGCTCATGAAGCCATGTCAGTGTCAGAAGGTGGACAAACCTGCACAGGAAAGAAAATGCAAACAGATTACTACTGATGTTTGACAGATGTATTGGAAAATTACATATATATTTATATCATATGCATTACCTGGTAAGCCCATCCAAATCTTCCATCCTGTCCACACATGCAGTATTCTTTGCATTATGTACATAAGTGGTGATGACGCTGCATAGGTACATACCTACTACCCGTGAAAACACCAAATTACACACAATGACTGACAAGGGGGCACAGAAAGGGCACATGCAAATGGAAAAAGCAGGGTAAGAACCGCCACTCCACTAATATGCCGAGGACAGGCATGGAGCTTCAGGTCTTGGGTGTCTGAAGTGTCCCATACCTCTGCTGGCTACCCACACAGACTGCTGGTAGCAGCAATGACTCCCGATTGCATGCAGTGCCAGCACTCTGCCTTTTCCATTTACATGTGTCCTTTCGGCAATGGCCATAAAGAGTGAAAGGAGGGAGGTAATGTAAACCCTCTTGCCCTGATCTACATACATTTACTACCCTGACCTACATACATTTACTGTAACTTAAGGGAGGGAGACTGACTGGAGAGATACACCAAGACCACATGTGAAAAGACCAAGACTGACCCAGGCGTTGTCTTTTTGCATGTGTCCTTTCCTGGAGGGAAACATATGCATCACAGTGGCACCCCCGATGCCATGCTTACCTAGGCAAATAGCACTATGGGACTGAGCTGAAGAGTCTCCAAGCTCCCAACTGCTGTCCAGGTGGATCATAAGATCCATGGTGGCTGGGTATGTCCCCCCCCCATGATGCATCCACCAACACAAGATTCTGAGATGGGACAGCTTAAGGCTTTGGCTGCTCCCTTTCCAGTGATTCCCAGAACATCAGAAGATGCAGTCTTACCTTACCTTAGCTGAAATACTACATGGATGGATACTGACAAGGGGGGCACAGAAAGGGCACATGTAAAGAGAAAAAGCAGCGTAAGGACTGCCGCTCTACTAATATGCTGAGGACAGGCATGGGGCTCCACCTGGTGGTTATCTGAAGTGTCCCATACCTGTGCTGGCTGCCCACTCAGACTGCTGATGTCACTACTGTCACATGACCTCTTTCAGTGTCAGCAGTCTGCTTTACCTTTGCCTTTTCTGTTTACATGTGCTCATTCAGCAGTGGACCTAAGGGATGAGGGATGGAAGTAACTTGCTAATTGCTGCCCTGACCTTCATACATTTACTGTACCAGAGTGGAGGGAGAGTGAAAGGCCACATTGCATTGCAGAAAGACATACCTAGACTCTTTCTGTTTGCAGGTGGCCTTTCGGGGAGGGACTAAAGGTGTCAAAGTTGCACCCGTAAAACCATGCATATCCTGGAAAGCGGCCCAGTGGGGCTGAGCTGAAGATTCTCCAAGTTCCCCACTGATATCCAGGATGATCCTAACAGTCATGATGTCTACATGTGCTGCCCACTGATGCACACACCATCAGAAGATACAGTCTTACCTTACCTAAGCTGAAATGCTGCATGGGTGGACACTGACAAGGGGGCACAGAAAGGGCACATGTAAAGAGAAAAAGCAAGACTGACCCTGACCTTGTCTTTGTGCATATGTCCTTTCCTGGAGGAAAAAATTGCATCACAGTGGCACCCCTGACACCATCCTTACCTACGTAAGCAGCACTATGGGACTGAGCTGAAGAGTCTTCAAGTTCCCAACTGCGATCCAGGTGGATCATAAAATCCATGGTAAAATCAATGTCCTTGCTGATTATAAAATAAACCATAACACCCCAAGTACCAATTCAGTAGAGAGAGACCTGGGAACACAAGGTGACTGTGACCTCAACTTTGACCGCCAGGTGTCTGCTGTGGTGAGGAAGGCATTTTATGTTGTTCACCTGCTTAGCAAAGGCATCACACCTCAAAAACAAGAGAGGTTGTAACTCCATTGTACTTTTCCCTCATCAGGCTGCCTTTGGCACATACCGTACCAGACACTTGCAGCAACTTGAGACACCTCAGAGATTTCTGAACAAATTCAGGGTCTACAGCACATGTCTTATACAGACTGAAAATCGTTGCCACTGTACTCAGTAGCAGGTAGACTACTCAGATGCGACTTATGTCTGGCTTACAGGGCTACCTGCCCCAAATCTAACTGAAATGATGCATATCTGTAAGTCAAATGAGACTAGAGTGACCTGTTCCAGAGACCTCAATCTAGCCTGTGACAAACAGAACCTGCTGGAGAGATAGATGCATCTCTCAGAGACTGCCACTCCTGTGGAATAGGCTTCCAATCCTTATCATCAAGCGGAGCACCCCCATGACCCTGTGCAACCTGGACTACTGGATGGGAAACCGTAAATTTCTGCCAGGGATTCCCTGTCTTCTCTCTTGGACATGGGAGGTCCTTGATAGAAAAACCTCTGGAATGAGGTGAAAACAATCAAAAAGTGGAGAAAATATGAGACAACAGTGACGAATGTGGGGTTAAACCAAAGTACCCAAAGGAAACCCACGCAAACAGAAGAAGGACATGCGGATTCCACACAGAAGGTACCCCAGCTGAGAATCAAACTGGGGAACCTCTTGCTTTGAGACGTTCACTGTCCATGCAATATTTACCTGTTTTCTATAAACGAATTACTAATAGCTGTTACTACATCAAAGGAACTCTGCCCACCACCAAATAATTTAACAAGAAAAACTTATCAGACAGACAAAGTACTGGTGCCCACATACAGTATGTGCTCTGTCAAAAAGTACAGCTGCCCACATTCAATATGTGCTCTGTCAAAAAGTACCAGTGCCCACATACAGTATGTGCTGTGTCAAAAAGTACTAGTGCCCTAGTACAGTACATGCTCAGATGAAAACTACTAGTGCTCACATTAATACATGCTACCAATGCTCAGTTGTAACACCAGACTTGCTGACAGGAACCGTATGGAATAATGTTGTAAATGGATCAAATGTTGTAAATAAAAATAATACCCAACACAGCAATGCAAAAAAGCAATTCGGTACTGCATAAAAATCATCTGACGTTTCTCACTCCTTTTCTAAATCATAACAACTGACAATTGAATTATATAATAGCAATACCTCACAGTTACAAAACAATAGATGTGAGGAAAAACACATAGACTGCTGTGTTTCTTTACTTTAGTGTGGTTGCAACAAATTTCAACATGAGGAAAAAAGCAGTTGCACACACGCACACTATTTTTGTAGATAAAAACTATTGTCTGGATATTTAACACCAGCTTGAACTACTACCAGAACAGACAGACATACTAGACCTTGATGTAAAGTCTCATGCAAAGAATGGAATGACCGGTATTTAGAACCCTCCTCATAGTACATTACAATGTCATTACTGGAAAACAGCCTGAAGTGCACGGGGTGGGACTAGAACCCACAAATTTCTGGGCTTCTGCTTTCTTTGCCTCTTACAGAAACAAGCAATGATGGACAACAACATGTATGAACATATTATGGAGCCTGGAAAATCCACCATGATTAATGCATTTTGCATAAAGTAAAACACCACCAACTGAAATGTATACCACAATCTCATCATTTCAGTCAAATATTTTGATTGTGCTACCTACAATATGTTGCAGCTGTATTATACCAGATTTCATGGAATCACCTCAGGGTTTTTAACTACAATATCAAAAAAACATCAGGAACACATTCTGAAAAGAAAACCATAAGGAAATTCCTTGCACCGCCAAGCAACATCACATCAGGCTGAAGACATTCTGAAATACGTAGCCACTCCAATTCAAACATCATAAAAGAATAACTTAAAAAGGCACTACCCCCTAACTACAACTGAGGATACACCTTTTGAGAAACCAGTCATCCTACAACATCCACTAAATAGGAAGGAGACTCTGACTGTTGTTTACAGAACCCCTTCCCCGCAAATCAACATAACACCAGAGGAATCAATTTGAAAGTTAATTATACTCACAGAGTAAAGTGCAAGACAGCAGTAGCAAGTAATGTGAAACCCACAGACCCTGGCCTCCACACAACGCCTATGTGCCAAACCTCCTGCCAATGTACCTTTCTTTGTAAAGACCAAAGAACACTGCGAATAAACGGGATAACACAGTAACAGCTCTATCTGTGTTCATCTCTTCTAGTCACTTGTTAACAACTTATTTCTCTTCTAGCATACTAAATACAACAGATAAACAGCAGCAGATACATCGAACCAGATGGACAGTTAAGAGCGCTGATCCTCACTCTTCAGTTTTGTAAACACATTTGTTTAGGATTTTTAGTATTTTTACTGTGGGGACAGGTTCGCTATTACCAAAGTAAGTAAGATGGTGAATATAGGGCTGTTCTGGCCTGGATCGATGGTATAGTCTCGCCATGACGTCACGGAGCTCACTGCATGTGTTGTGGTTCAAATGCTCTTATGAAACACATGAACAAATTCTAGACTGTTTGCCAACTGGAGTAATATCACAGCCATTTGTGAAGAATGTATGTAACATTCATGAGGGAAAAAACTGAGACTAAGCGAACTATTAGCATGACATGTCTGTACTCTCTATATAACGGTGGAATATGCATGAATTTTATCAGAATACCTACAAGTTACTTCCATATGAACTACAAAACAGACCAGACATTTCCTAAGAAGTTCTAATGGAGTTCAAGCAGGGAAAGAAAAGGAAGAGGACGGAAGTGCCTGTGACATTTTTCTTTCTTTCTTTTTTTCATGCCTAAGTGCCAAGATGAAGGTGTCTACAGTGTTTTTTCTTCCTTTCATGTAGTAAGTGTTGACTGTGCACAAGGTTTACATTGCACATCATTCTTCTCTTTTACCAGGAACACAACATTAACAAAATGATTATCGTTCAGTAAAATTACTTGACTTGAAGAAACAACCATGTACATGGCCAAACAAACTGACATACATTTGCCAGTTGAGTCATTTTGCACATGATATTGTAAACAGAACAAATGTGTTTCCTCACTGAGCCCAACAACCTTCCATTTTCTCATTTCTCCATGCACACACGCAGGCGCTTCTACATTCATACACACACTCTATTTACTCCTTTACCGTTCGCTCTCTCTTATATACAAGCAGGCACGTCTACATTCATACACACACTCTCCATTCATTCCTTTACTGATCGGTTTCTCATACACACACACAGGCACTTCTACATTAATACACACACTCTGCATTCACTCCTTTACCATTCACTCTCTCATACACCCAACCAGGCACTTCTGCATTCATACACACACTTTCTTTTCACTCCTTTACCGTTCGCTCTCTCATACACACAAGCAGGCACTTTTACATGCATACACACTCTTTATTCACTCCTGTACCATTTGCTGTCTCATACACACATGCAGGTACTTCTACATTCATGCACACACTCTGCATTCACTCCTTTACCGTTCGCTCTTTCATATACACGTGCAGGCACTTCTACATTCATACACACACTCTGCATTCACTCCTTTACCATTCGCTGTCTTATACACCCAAGCAGGCACTTCTACATTTATACAAACACTCTTTATTCACTCCTGTACCGTTCGCGCTCTCATACACACACGCAGTCTCTTCTGCATTCATACACACACACACTTCATTCTCTCCGCACCCACTTGGAATCATTACCAAAAAAAAAAACAAGAATCAAATGTACTGCCTTTTTATTAGTACATAATGTCAGCTTACCACGGCAGAAGAAAATCAACGAGGACTTCCTGGTAACAACCCCGGTGTCTCGGTCTCCAGTAGCGATCAATAAATAGAGGGATCCAGCAGCTGGTAAAATTTGCTAATCTGCAAATATCAGCAAAAAGAAAGGAAATACCTGCTGCTGGACCATCTATTTATTTGGGGAGAACAAAAGCAATTTAGATTTGGGGTAGAGGTGTTATGCAAGTGGTGGCTTGGATTGGAATAATCGATTGGCTGCCACCACTTGCCTTATCAAATGTTTTACAAGCTGATTTTCTTAGAAAAGTTTAATGTGAGCAGCATGTAAAAACACACTGAATTGTAGGTGTATAAGGTAAATAACAAGTTACGTTATGATTTCAGTATGTTTTACACGCTGATCACATTACAAATCTGCATTGTAATTTGTCACGCCAGGGAAGGTACTCGGGGGGCAACAGCTTGCAATTCCTGTCGTCTCACAGCACACTTGAATGTAAGCACAGAGGTGCTGTGAGACTGTACTCTGAGTTAATGAGTTAAGTGAGGAGACAAGATAATTCAAGGTTGAGAAGGTAAAGGAGTGTGCTTTCATAATTTATCTCACTGTACACAGTAGAATGAGCTGATGTAATGGGACTGGAGGGAGTGTACACTATCAAATTTAAACTACAGGCATGCAACTCAAAGCCACCCAGCTTTAATGCCACAACAGCAGCTGGGTGGGTGGGATACACAAGATCAGAACAGAAGTAAGGATTGAATTCAGAAAGTCTAAAGAACAGTCACACAGTTTAAACAGGTACGCAGCAAATGTTTTAGTAAATTACAAGTGCAGAAAACTGTTGAAAATAAGCACTTATCTTTTCCAGTATCACAACAGAGCAATGGCGAAAGGCCTGTCTCACTGCATCTTTCAGCAAACAAGTACAAATTGGTTTAAACACTGGCTGTTTAAGGCAGATAAACAAAAAACAGCCAAATTATCCAATCAGAAAAAAAGCACAGCCTTGCAGTAATGCATCTAGCTAGATCAGACCAGACTGAATTCCCCCTCTCACAAAGAAACAGCTAGGCCTCTGTAGACAAAAGATTTCACTACAGTCTCCATTAGTCTTTTGTTTATTTTAACTAGGTCTGCATGCAGTTGTCTTACATCTTCTGTAGGTTAGTAGAAGTCATATCTGAAGGTTGCACTGCTTTTTGCTGAACAGCTGCAGAACTTCCCCCAGCCAGTGTTTTTTCCTCACTTTTTGTAGCCGATTGTTTTCCAGGTGGTCTATATTTCTTTATTCCTGGCATCCAGGTTGTGCATTTGCTAGCCAGATACTGAAATCTACCCATAAACACAAGTATACTGGCCTTCTTTGCCGAGTTTCTGTTTTCACACTGGGAGAGCTAGAAACAAGCTGTTACTGAATGTGCAGCCATTTTGGAAGTTCTCTGACTACTGTAATTATCATACAACTAGCTGTCAACTTGTTTAGAAAGTTTAGTAGTCAAATATTTATTCACTACTGTAAAGTTTAACATCATACAGAATGTGATTCATTTTGTGAACATAAAGGGCAGTGTCCATAAGCAGAGCAATCCAGCCCTTTTCTGCTGTTAAGTTGATGATGTTGCTAGAAAGAGAAACTGAAATGTTCCTTTCCTTCTTATAGAAGCAAAATGCTTATGGGTGTTGAAGGCCTTGGATAATGGGATGAAAGGTAGGGTCCCCCTGAGGGGCTCCGAGAGCACGGCAGGCAGCCTCCAGGAGACCTGGGGGAGACGGGGACCGTGGAGCTCTGGACCGGAACTAGTATTAAAAGTACTTTGACATAAAATCTTCTTTCAGAATTACTTTGCAAGTTTGCCGTAAGTAGGATTTTAAAGTTTAGCTTTCATGCATAAGCTTCGGGGTTATTGAGGGTATTAACAAGCCACATTATTCTGGTAGGTGTGTAAGAGCATCCTTTTTTGGCGAATGTTAATCTCCACTTTTAATATCCTTCAGGATAATTTGGAAGTTTTAAAAATTAGAAAGCCTACTTATTTGGCATCTTTTCTTCAGCCTCAGGGGTTGCAGCTGTTTTTGATTTCAACAGTTGGTTCTATGACAATTATTTAAATGGAGTTATTTCTGAAGAAATGTATGTTTATTTTCAGGTGGAAAAATGGTCATAGGAGTGATTTTGGGGGGGGGGTCTCTGAAATATCAAAAAGTGAAATGAGCCCTCCTTTAAGACCCATACTATCAGCTAGGAGATCAAAATTAGACCTTGTATCCATTTTCTTTGACAAGTTTCTAACAGAGGATGTGTCCTTCACATATTAGGAATTCCTTTTATTTTAAGGACAGAATCATTCATGTTAATGTGAGAAAGAAATATACTCAATATATAGATCACCATTTCAGTAGTGTATGCTATATCTGTTTTGCCTTCTGTACGAGCCAGCTGTTCAGAGCTTTGGGTGCATTTCATGTACTCCAGTTGCCAAGAGTGCACATGGTGCTCCATACAAAAAGGCAGTTAGAGTGCAAAAGCTTCAAAGCTTTTTTTGATGCAAAAGTGAGCACTTCATTGGTGGGCTCCTTGAATCTGTCAGTCAACTAGTGATTTTTTTTAAGAGCTGGGTAGATAAGTCTGCATTTCTGGAAAGCCTTCCTATTTTACTTTTATTTTATGAGAAAACCTTTGCTTTTACTGTCAGAATATTGTTTTTTTGTTTTGATAAAGTGCGGTTTAGAGTGTCTTACCATAATTGAAAGGAAATTTTATGTGTGCAAATGTATAAACTTTTTGTGAGGTAAATTTTCTACTTTGACTAAAAATTTATGTTTGTGTTAAACTTGTGTGTGTTTGGGCCAGGGCATTGTGCTTGTGGGGAAGTGTTAGTGGTTTACTTACCACAGAACTACTTGTTCTCTTCCAGTTGCCTTGCTGGCTCACATAGGCTTGGCTACCTGGTTTTCTCACCTCTTCCTCTTCTTACCAGTGGACTTCAGTCTCCCTAGTTTCACCTTTCCCTACACGCAAAAAAGAAAAAATTACTGCAAAGTCTTTTGGGGCACAAACCAGTCCTGAATTTGACTTAGCCTCTGGTGGGTGACTGCTGTGGCTGCATTGCAGGAGGAGGTTGGACCTCAGGAAATTCTTCTTAGTCTAAGCATTCTGATTCTGTGGAAAGTACAATATCAGACTTCCCTGTTGAAGAGATTTCTTTCAGTGACAGAAGGACCAGAATTAAATTCCAATGCACAGAAAATGTCATCATTTGTTAGTTACAGATGTTTGACTGCTTCTCTTCCTGCTGTATTGTCTGCTTTACAAAATGTTTTTCTCACTGCCCCCAGCTTACCTGATGGTCAACCTCCTGCTTCCAAGAAGTCTGATAGGTTGTGCAAGGTGGCCCAGGCAAGCAAGTACCTGTTTTCTAACCCTAAAGCAGATTGAGAAGTGGCTGTCGATAAATCTGTTGCAGCTAAACAGGATGTTCATCGTGTTACACTGCTGCAGTAATTACACTTGGGTTATCCTGCCATCAGGTGGTCCCGCAGTCGGCCAGAGTTCCAAAGTCTTGGTCCGGCGTCGGTTGCTGTCGCTTCTTCCCTGACATCAGTGCGCCAGGGGTATATAAGATGCATCCGACACCATTTTCTTCAGTCTTTCTTGCCGCACGGTGCTCGAAGCAGAAGCAGTTCGCAAGTGCCGGTCGGCCGACTCCTGAGATTTTCGAAGTCGAATTTCAGATCCGAAGTCTTCAATAAAGCTAAGTACCCCATTGGGGAAACTTTTTTCTTGCCTCAGACCGATGTCAGAAAAAGTTAATAATTGTATTTCTTGTGGGAAGCAAATACCTCATAAGGACTTCCACTCTTACTGTATTCCATGCCTAGGCCCTGATCATGATGTCACTAGTTGTTGGTTTTGTGCTAGATTTAACAAACGCACTATAAACAGACGTTTTGATTTTGCTTTGCACTACTTTGGCCGAAGGATCAATTATATTATGCCGTCGGATCAACCGACGACCTCAATACCGAAAAAAACGCAAAGACAAGGATAAAGACAGGCATCCGAGGTCTAAAACCGACGACGAAACCTCTTCTAAGCCAGTCGCCGGTTCTCAGTGAGGCGCTTTCACAGCCCCTGACACCTGCTACCTCAGAGCCACAGGCCGCTTCCGACTCCCACGTGGAGACAACTAGGCCTCTGGAAACTCAAGGTATTGGGCCTACGGAAACTAATCCCTCAGATGGGTCCAGAGCCGCTGAGCAGGCATCGGCTTCTGAGGGTGTTTTCAGACCTTCACAACTTTCCATAAAAACAACAGCCAAGACAAAGGTACCATTAAAGACAAATAAACAAGTACAGCATTCTCCTGGACAGTCCTCCATGCCTAAGAAACAGATGCTTAAATGGTCAAGACCTCATTACTCTAATCAGGGGTTCCCATCCCCCTCCTGAGAAAAGGCCTAGGCAGGATACAGACTATGATTCCTCTGATCAGGTTTCCATTTCCACTGATTCCTCTTCAGACTAGGGATACTCTCTACCCCCCTATGAGGACTCTGATGCTGAAGAATCTATCCCTTCAGCCTCTCCTCCTGAGGATTATTCTTTTGGGGAAACTTTACATACCATGAGGGAGCATTTCCACTGGGAAAGTCAGGATTACTCAGAATCCAAGAAAAGGCTCAGAGATTTCCTTTTATTGCCTCAATACAGGCCGCTGGCTATTCCACCTGTGCTAGACATTGTGGATGATGTGTTCTCTGAATCCAGCTTATCTCCTGATTCTTTGCCCCCTGCTCCAGCCAAACCAGATAGGTATTATAGACTCTCACAGGTATCTTTACAGAAACCCTTCTGCTGATCCAGAAACTATTTCCAAGGGTCCAAAAGGGGTTAAGGCTTCCATTGCAAAAAATCCAGTCCCCTCTGACAGAGATTCCAGAGCTTTGGATAGATGGGGGAAGAAAGTATACACTTCTGCAACTTTAGCAGTAAGAGCTTTAAATTGCCAGTTTCACATGCTTAAGTACCAACAATATTTAATGGCTCAGTTAAAACAGAAAATGCTTGCAAGCTCAGAAGCTCCTGATTGTAAATAAATGCAGAATTTATTGCATGCAGTTGAACAGGTGGGAAAACATACTCTGCAATGTGGTTTTGATTCTTTAGAGGCCTCTTGTAGAGCCGCAGTTACAGGTTCTATGATTCAAAGGCATGCTTGGTTAAAGTCCTTTCCAGTGTCAGACAGGCCACAGAGAGGCAGATACAGACGCCCAAGAGGCAAATCTCAACCCCAAGGCTCAAACAGACAACGACAGTGGGTCACCTCAACCCCAAAAGGAGGTGAGGACAAGTCTCAACCTTACAGGAAACAGTCACAATGACTTTCCCCTTCGTACGCCAAGCACATCTCTTTTGGAAGCCCCCTTAGGGGGAAAACTAGCACTTTTTTCTCAAAACTGGCAAACAATCACCCAAGACAAATGGGTTCTGAATATTGTGTCTCAAAGTTACAGGTTCCACTTTCATACTTCACCAAGGCTAAAAGGAATGCCACACCTGCCACAAAATCAATGGGCAGAGGCACAAAAACAAATTTCAGCCCTCATGGACATGAGAGCTATTCAAAAAGTACCACAACAGGAACAAGGACAAGGATTTTACTCAATACTCTTCCTAGTCCCCAGAAAGGACAAGGCCTGGAGGCCCATACTAGACCTTTCAATTCTGAATACTTACCTGGATATTCCAAAATTCAAAATGTTGACATTACAGCAGCTTCTACCCATGCTGGGCAAGAAGGCTTGGCTTGTTACTCTGGACCTCAAAGAGGCATACCTGCATGTCCCTATCAGACAAAATTGCAGAAGATACCTCAGATTCAAAGCTGGTACAATGCACTACCAATTCTCTGCACTGCCCTTTGGCTTATCTACTGTGCCCAGGGTCTTCACAAAGTGCCTGGCACCAGTAATTGCATTTTGCAAACAAAAAGGAATTCAAATGTATCCATACCTGGACGACTGCCTCATTCAAGCAGAGACAAAGGACATTCTTCTACAGCATCTGGCATTTGCAAAAAGGTTGCTAATTTCTCTAGGGTACACAGTAAACGAAAAGAAGTCAAAACTAGTGCCCTCGCAACAGATTATATTCCTGGGTGCCAGCTTAAATACAACTGCCCAGATGGCTTACCTCACGCCAGACAAACAAGTTCAAATAAATCAATATTTTCAATTACTGGCAAAAAACTCCCATCTCCCTACAAGAAAAATTCTGCAGGCCCTGGGATTCATGGCATCCTGCATACTACTAATACCATTGCCAGACTGCATATGAGGAAATTACAATGGTACCTAAAAAGTGTTTGGACTCAACACTCAACACTCTCACAGTTTAGAAGCAGTAATACCGATGATTCCCTGCCTACAACAGGAGTTTCGATGGTGGGCACAGGCATGTCACCTAAACAAGGGTCAGCCTTTTACCCAACCCACAGCCAGGCAAACTCTAACAACAGATGCTTCGTATTACGCCTGGGGAGCACACATGGCAGGAAAATGCATTCAGGGCAAGTGGACCACAGACCAGATGCATCTTCATATCAATCAAAAAGAGATGTTGGCTGTTCAAATGCCCTAACAGCTTTCAAGGACCATCTGCATCCAGGGCAATTATTACTAAAGACAGACAACACCACAGTAATGTGGTACATAAACAAGCAAGGGGGCACTCATTCTTATCCCCTATGCAGGCAAGCCATGACCTTGTGGAACACAGCTCTAACGTTTCAAGTTCACCTGCAAGCACAATTCCTGCCAGGAAAGAAAAATGCTCTGGTAGACGATCTAAGCAGAAATATCATGGACCCTCACGAATGGAAATTGAATCCACAAATCTTCAGCATGATAACGCAAAAATGGGGATGCCCAGACATAGATCTTTTAGCCACCCTACTGAATTGCCAACTGCAAAAATTCTGCACAAGGACTTATCACAAACAAGCATGGAAAGTGGATGCTCTTTTGTTCAGCTGGAAAACACTGCCTCTCCTTTCAAAGGTACTCCTAAAAGCCAGACAAGAAAAACCACAGATGACCCTGATTGCTCCAGACTGGCCACGCCAGCCCTGGTACCCTATCTTAAGGAACTTGGCTCAAGGCCCACCATGGATTTTGCCTCAAATTCCACACCTTCTGACTCAACAAAACAATAAGATCCTGCATGGTCAGCTCAAAACCCTAAACCTGGCTGCATGGCAGATACATTAGTCAAACAGGCACATTAGTCAAACAGGCAACATCTCTCTCTAATGCTGTTATGGATGTCATTTTGGAGGCCAGGAAGCCTAGCACCAGGAAAGCTTACTCAGAAAAATGGAAGAGATTCTGCACCTGGAACCAGGCTCAAAGCCTTGACCCTCTTGTTCCAAACATTCCTCAGATTTTACAATACTTAACTGAGATGCTGGACAGAGGCCTATCCTTCTCTTCAATTACGATCCACGCCTCTGCCATTTCAGCACATTACAACACGGATACTCCTTTATTCTCTTATCCCTTGCTAAAGCAGTACCTCAGAGGGGCTAAAAACATTAGACCGCCCCGGAGAGCACCAACACCAACTTGGGACCTCAATTTTGTTTTGGAAAAACTGACCCTACCACCTTTTGAGCCAGCCAATACAGCCGATCTAAAATTTTTATCATGGAAAACAGCTCTGCCCCTAGCAGTAACTTCAGCACGAAGAGTCTCAGAGCTACAGGCATTAATGGCAGTGGAGCCTTTTATAATTTTTCATCAGGACAGGGTTTCTTTAAGGACAAACCCTACCTTTATCCCAAAGGTGATATCTAGTGTGGCTCTTAACCAAACCATCCATTTGCCAACTTTTTATCCAAACCCCCAGAATAAAGGGGAGAAACTTCTGCATTCTTTGGACATACACAGGCAGCTACGCTTGTACTTGGACAAAACAAAAGTTTTCAGGAAAACTGAACAACTGTTTGCAGCATATGCTGCAGGATCACAGGGCAAGGCTATCTCAAAGCAGACTATATCCAAATGGATAGGGCACTGTATTCATTACTGCTACACACAGCATGGAAAATCAGTCCCAAATACCATTAGGCCACATTCCACCAGGGCAACAGCCACTTCAACAGCCTTTCTAAGAGAAGTACCTACCAAGGAAATTTTGGAGGCTGCAACTTGGAGTTCAGTGCCCACCTTTACCAAGCATTACCACCTGCCTCTTTACTCTAAATCCAGAGCAGGATTTGCCACTGCAGTTTTGCAGGGCCTCATAGCCAATCCTAACTCTTTATAGACCAGCCACCCAAACTTAGCTTTGGGATTCTACCCAAGTGTAATGACTGCAGCAGTGTAACACGATGAACATAATACAGTTTTGTACCTACCATAAATGTAGATGTTCGAGTGTTCACACTGCTGCAGTCCAGGTTACCCTCCCTCCATCCCCTCTGAACTGGCTGGACTTATCTACCATATACAACCTTTGTGGTGTATTTGCTTGTAACTGAAAGTATTGTTTTTATTTCATAAGTATATTTCTTATTAGCAATATGTATTGCCTACCTATTGGGGGCACCTCACATCTGGGGCAAGAAAAACTGAAGAAAATGGCGTCAGATGCATCTTATATACCCCTGGTACACTGACGTCAGGGAAGAAGCGACAGCAACCGACGCTGGACCAAGACTTTGGAACTCTGGCCAACTGCGGGACCGCCTAACGGCAGGATAACCCAAGTGTAATGACTGCAGCAGTCATTTTTTTTGTCTGTTTAGTAAGAGTAGTTCATTTAATTTAAATAAGAGGCCTATTAAAAACCCCTTTTACACAGGCTTTAGAATAGACTCAGAACACTAAATCTACAGGCAAATCCACTTCTTCTAGGTCAGAGAAGTTGGGGAAAAGGACTTTGCCTTTGGCTTCATCTTCGGAGCTGCCTAAAAACATGGCTCAAGATTCTATCTTGGAATCAAGGGCTCTTCGTTCAGGAAAATCTCCCTCTTCAGCACCAGTTATGGTTTTGGAGCCAATAGAATTCCAGTTTCAGAGATGGTCCCCTGTATTGGAGCCGGTATCTCCTAATTTGAGGTCTCCACTTCTGCAAACAGTGAGATCTCCAAATTTGTTCTCCCGATCCTCCAGAAGCTTAACGGATGATGATGTGGAGCAGGTAGTGATGAGACTCCTATGGACACCGGTGCTAGCTAAAATTCTCTCTACTCCAACCCAGAAGGAACGAGAGCCGACAAAGACCACTTCCCCTTCTTCGGTTCCTCCTCCAACCCAATCCTGGGTTTCGGAGCTGGAGTGCTTTGAACCGATTGCAGAGGAACCGTCAGGACAGAGGCCTCCTACAGGATTGACGATTCTGACAACTGCTCCTACTTCCTCGGTTCCATCAGAATTTGAAAAGTCTAGGAGCCGATGTTCTCCCATCAGGTCTGGGGACAAGAGTTGGTTCAGACAGCTGTCCGACCCGATTCTACCTCTTGGGGCCTCGGCACGGTTGAGCTCGGCTCTTACGTCAGCTTCAGAGCCAACCACCCTGCTTTGGAGTCACTCTTCTGGTTTTTTGAAGCTGGGGAGCTCCTTTGAGCGGAGTGAGGGGGCTTTTGAGCTGATGGAGAGAGTGCTGTCACCTCAGACTGCTCCACTCTCTGGTCCAAGTACACTTCCCCCAAAAGTGCCAGTGTCAGTCTCAGCCCCATCGCTTCCCCTCCCCCCAAGCATAGAGACCCTAAGCTTCAGGAAGCCTCAGCAGGTGAAACTAGCTCTTTCGAAACCTCTACAGAGTACCCCTCTGAGGAGGTCCCTCGGAAGAGATTGTGCAAGAGGAAGCACCTGGACAACCAGGATTCGTCTTATCACCTCAGACACAGACCTCGATGAGTCAGAAGGGTCCCCATGGTCAATCTCTGAAGATGTCTGCTTTGCAGACATCCTGGAGGTCCTTAAGCAGAGGGGTGGCTGGAAGCCCATTAACTCTTCTGAGGATGAGTCGGTGTACCTGGAGGCTTTTGGGTCTTACCCTTCCACCTCTTGGGTGTCTCTGCCTTTTGACCAGTTAATAAATGTAATTAGTTGAAAGGTGTGCGGCTCTCCGGATTCAGGTGAACCTGTTCCCTAGTAGGCTACATAAGTTCATCACAGCACCTTCGGAAAAGGAGTTCCTTAGCAAAGGTGTCCTGGTGGATGCTATGGTGGTGGTGGCAGTGGCCACAAAGAAGGAATTGTTAGAGACTTCCTCATCTGTTCATCCACTTAACAAAGAGTCTCAAACGATGGACAGATATGGAAAGCGTATGTTTTCTTCAGTGGCATTTATCCTTAGATCGCTGAACTACCTGACTCTTTTGACTAGACTACACAGGGATCTCCTGAAGGAGCTAGGAGATACCCTTCAAGGTACTGTAGCTGCAGGGGTTTCGGATAAGGTTTCTTCGCAGCTCTCTACCTGTGGTAAACTCCTCCATGCAACTGATTTCTTATGTGGCCGATAACATTGCTGAGGGTACAGGAATTTCCTTAAGGAAAGATTCCTGGATGGGCTTATGCGATTTCACAGAACCTTTCAAGTCTTCCTTTATTAATGCCCCCTTCAATGACCCGTCTTTGTTCGGGCCCAAAGTTAGAGAGACCTTAACCAGATGTGAACAGGAGGGAGAGACTCTGTCTGCCTTGGGAGTCCGTTTCTCCCTCCCCATTAGACCTTATCCCAAAGGTCAGAAGGGGGAAGGAAATGTGGTTCCATAAGTCCAAAAGAGCCTTCCTGGGTGCACATGGTGATTCTTCCCCTAGGGGCAGAGGGGTAAGTAGCAATGGGAGATGCCAACCTTGCAGCAGACGGTGTCCGAAGAACCAGGGTGACAGGGACTCCTTCCTGGGAAAACCCTTTCAGCACTCCTGAGAGGAGGCCTGCTTGTCCATCTCTGGAGGCAGTCGGGGGTCACTTGTTGTTGTACCCAAACGCCAGGCTAGAAATCACAAAAGACAAATGGGTACAAACAATCATATCTAGAGGTTATAACATACCCTTTTCCTCTCTCCCATTAGAAGAACAGTCAGTCCCAGATGTTCCACCTAGTCAAAGGGATTATGCAACTCTAGAGGTACAAAAATTGCTAGAAGAAAGAGCTATCCGGAATGTCCCTATAGACCAAATTGGATCCAGAACTTACTCAAGGTTCTTTTTAGTTACAAAAAAGACAGTGGACTGGAGGCTCATTCTGGATCTCAGCAGACTAAACAAGTCCTTCAAGAAATAAAAGTTCCAGATGGTGACACTGCAGTCGATACTCCCCTTTCTGGGGAAAGATGATTGGATGTGCTCAATAGATTTCCAGGATGCGTACTACCACATAAAAATGGACAGGCGATCCAGGAGATATTTGCGCTTTCGGCTGAGAGCCAGTCATTGCCAGTTTTGAGCCCCGCCCTTTGGTCTCACTACAGCCCCCAGTGTTGACCAAATGCATGGCAGTGGTTATGTTTCACTTGAGGCGTCTAGGATTCCTGGTGTTTCCATACCTAGTCGTCTGGCTCCTGACTAGCACCACCAAGCAACTACTAACAAAAGCAAGGGACAAAACCATTCACCTGTGTTGTCAGCTAGGCAGTACAGTCATCTTCAAAAAATCTGCCTTGTTGCCATCACAGCATCTCGTATTCATACGTGCAGATTTAGACACAAGAAAACTGTTGGCCAAGCTTCCTCCCCGAGAGGATTCAGACCTTGCATCATCAAATAGAGAACCTTTAATCCAAAAGGAGAGAGTACAGGTGAAAACTGTTTTGAAGGTTTTGAGTACCATGGCAGCTGCAATAATTTTGGTACCTCTAGCTCATCTACATATGAGAGTTCTTCAATGGTTGCTTTTTTTCCAGTAGTCCATGCAGGAGCTATCCTTGTCTCACAAGATCATCATAACAGAATCCTGCAAAAAAGATCTGCGCTGGTGGCTTAATTCAGCTCAATTGACCATAGGCTGACCATTTGTCTTCCCACAACCTGAAGCCACGGTGACCATGGACGCTTCTCAGATGGTGGTGGTGGTGGGGGGGCATTATCTGGGCAAGACTGTCCAAGGCTTTTGTAGTGAACACGAAAACCACTTTTATATCAGTGTCCTAGAGATGAGAGCGGTGCTTTTCGCATTGCAAGCATTCTAGGACTCTCTTCCAGTAGGAACATTTGCAATTCAGACAGACAATATGTCAGTAGTGTGGTACATAAACAAGGAGGAACCTAATCCTACCTCCTATGTCGAGAGGGTATGGCAATGGGCAGTCTCTTCTCAATGTTTTCTGACAGCAATGCACATCCCGGGGAAATTCAACGTGATAGCGGACAAACTCAGCAGAGCTATTCTAATGCCCCATGAGTGGTCCCTAAAACAAGAAGCTGCGGAAGAGATTTTCTGCCAGTGGGGCCAACTTTGCTGCAACCTCTTCGCAAGATCCATGAACGCCAAATGCAGCAGCTATTTTGCCCTGATTCCCCCTCTGGGGCAGTCACTAAGGGACATGCTTGCACACGATTGGCCCACAGGACTCCTTTACGCCTTTCCACCCTTTCCCTTCATACCAAAGGTTCTTTAGAAAGCCAGCACATTGAGAAGCACAGTGATTCTCGTTGCACCATACTGGGCTAGTCAGATTTGGTTCCCCTTTCTGTGGCCCTGTCTCCAGGAGGAACCGTGGATTCTGGACCCAGTTCCAGACCTTCTGATTCATTCATCGGGGATATTCCATCCATCAATGCAAACCCTGAAATTGACAACTTGGCTGCTCCAGTTCCACAAGTAGCCAGGCTCCCTGATATCTCCCCTGCAGTTAGACATGTATTGAGTTCCTCTCATAAGGCATCAGCCAGGAAATTAGCAAATGGATGAGATTTTCCTGCTGGGCTTCCAGAAACAACATCGATCCTGTCACAGCAGTGTTGGATTTTCTGGCTAAACTTTTTAACAAGGGTGCAGCGGCGGCTACAATTCAAGTTCAGTTAGCCACTGTATCAAGCTGTCATGTCAGGGAAATGGGACTAAAAATCATGTCCCACAGGCTTTGCAAAGCATTCTTAAAGGGTACTTTCTTACTAAGACCTCCAGTGAAAGGACCTCCAGCGCCATGGGACCTAAATTTTGTTCTATCTCTATTGATTCTACCCCCTTTTGAACCTGCATCATCATGTGACATAAAGTTTTTGTTGGAAGACAGCATTATTGGTGGCCATTGCTTCTGCTAGGCGAGTGTCTGAACTTTAAGCTTTGTATATACACCCTCAGTACATAACCGTTCACAAAGATAGAGTTTCCTTATAGACTTAACTCTTCATTCCTACCAAAAATGTGCTCAGAGGCCAATTTAAATCAATCCATTGACTTACCAGATTTTTTCCCAAACTATGGCAACAAGGCAGAATATAAATTACACCAGCTGGACATGCATAGACAGCTGCATTTCTACTTACATAGAACAAAAGATTTCAGAAAGGTAGACCAACTGTTTGTGTCTTTTTCAGACAAAAAGAAAGGGTTCCCAGTTTCAAAAGGTCACAAGTTCTAAATGGCTTACAGACTGTATCACCTATACATACAATTCCCAGAACAGAGAATTCCCAGGGAAAGTGAAAGGCCATTCCACAAGAGCTATTGCAACTTCATCTGCCGTCCAGGTGAGGCTACCTGTGGATTCCATTTGTGCAGCAGCAACATGGGTAAGGCCTCATACCTTTATCACTCATTACAAAGTCGATTTGGCCTCCAGGAACAGGGCCTCTTTTGGATCCACTGTTCTGAAGAGTATTTTCCCTTGACCCACCCAAGAAAGAATGTGCTAGGGACGCTGTCCCAACCAGCAAAGAATGAAGGTGAGATAGGATAACATAGCGTTAAGAAGTTATGTACTCACCATAACATTCCATGTTTTTGTCCATCTCGTCTTCTTTCTTGTGTCCCACCCTCCTTCCCCCGCCTTCGCTCCTGGAGAATCGGGCAGTTGTTTTCCTGACAATTTGATTATAAAGTGTCTGAATCTCATCTTAGTCTTGTCTAGATATGTTGGGTTGTTTAGAGGTAATGAGTATGTTTTTTATTTGTAAACAAGATCTGGGTAGTCTTCCCTGAGCATCATGGGATTGGGTATGGCCACGAGCTGGTGGAAGCTCTCAAGCTTTTGAATAAACCGAGTTGGAACCGATTCTCGGTTCCATACCCAACCAGCAAAGAATGAAGGCGAGATGGACAACAAACATGAAGTGTTATGGTGAGTACATAACTTCTTTTTTCATGGGTGACTGTTTTAAAGTGTACTAGTGCTGCAGACTCTTCATTCAGACCTGCTGCTTTTGGATCTGTTTTGAGGTTTTCTTGGCTTTGTTTTCAGTATCTTCTTGCTGATGATAAATCTGAGATTTTAAATTCTCTTTGGACTTTCTGAAGCTGAGATACTTAGAAAGTTTGATATAAGGGAAAACTGAAGGATTGACGCAGATTTTTCAGTCCACCTTTTTTCATACCAAATAATACTTTTCCCTCCACCTCAACTCCCTTTTCCGATCAAGGGCAAGTAGCAAGGATCCATATTCAAGGTTTTAAAAGCAGTGGAAAGGACACTGAAAAAAGAAAGGAAAGGCCTGAAAACGTCAAGGATAGTCCTCCTAATCTGTATGACTGTTCACCTGCTCAGGCTTTCTCCCCTCTCACACTATAAACAATAATTTAAATGTACTAAAATAAATAACGTGCTACAAGCAAAGATCTTCTTTAAAAAAAGAGCTAACAACTTGGACTAAAAAGTCCTTCAAGGCTAAAATTACAAAAAAGTAATCAAGCATAAATAGCAAAATCTGATAGACCAACTGAGAAACTAGTCAGAACAACATGATACAATTCAAAGAGAATAATCCCGTCAACATTTAAAGGTAAACTCTCCAGGGAAGCTTGGTGTTAAGTTCCATAGGCTGCAATTTGTTAAATTTTGGAATGAGCATAACTTCCATTTTATGTAACATAATTAAAAAATATTACAGACTATATTCTGATGTAACTCATACCTGTCTCATGACAAAAAAATTTAAAACATTAACATCCCCGCAATATTTATTCCACACATGGTCTGCAGTAGAATTCTCAAAGGTTTTATTCTTACAGTCTTTCAGGTGTTCCATAATTCCTTCTTTCACCAATCTGGAAGTGTTTCTTATATAAAACAAATTACAAGAGCAGTTGACCGCATAAATAACCATACTGGTTACAGGAAAAGCATCCATGAATGTGTAATATCCCTTTAGGGAAATCCCAAGTAGTTCCTCTGGCCAGCATTATACATACTTTACAGGAGCCATATGGTTTTGTTCCAACACTACTACCTAGCTATCATATTTTTTCAGAATCAAATCTGGAATTAACTAATTTAGTTTTATATTAGGTCTTAACAAATCAGAAATAGAAAGGGTCCTGGGATAGACTGAATTCAGTATACTGTCAGCCAGCAGTTAATGCTAATGCCTTTTAATGACATTAAAAACCTGATCTGTAAGAGTGGTATATATAGGTACAAAATATAACTTCTCTGTATGGGCACAAATGGAGTCAAAAACATTTTTTCACATAGTCTATTTCTGTTATGTTCTTCACCTGACAACAACAGTAAAGCATTAATAGGATCATCTTGCTCATACCCTGCAGAACAAAATTTCTCAAAATGAAATTTAATTTCAGCTAAAAAGAACTCCAAAACATTACATAATCTAGCCAAATTAATAAATGTGTCTTTCAGTAAAGCATGAATGGTATGTATAGGGTGGCATCTATCTGTCCAAGGAATGGCATTATTTAATTTATCTTTCCTATAAATCCTTGTAAATATCTTATGTACTACCATAATGTAGAATCTAAAATTGTCCACAAAAAACCTAGATGAATAAATATACTGCTGATAAATAATTAATGAATACGTTTGCTTATGAGGGCACAAAACTAGCAGCCATGGCAGTCCTTATCTTCTGCAAATAACACCTGCCTTCCAAATAAAGGTATTTGAGAGACAAAATTCCAGAAGGTGCAAAATGCAGTTCTTTACAGGTCCATCAGGTAAAAAATAATCAACTGCCTGTAGACCTATAAGGTTGGGTATACTTGTATAGAGGGAATGTACATCAACCATAACAAAAAAATCCTCCTGACGAACTTCACCCTTATTTAATTTTTCTTAAAAAAATCAGAGGTATCCTTAATGTAGGATTCCCACTTGACCACTATAGGGTGAAGATATTTGTCCAAAAGGTGATGTAATATTTCCAAACGTAAGTCATTCAGAGATAATAGGATGCATAGGGCGATGGGTGATGGACTTGTGTGTCTTCAGTAGGCCGTAGAAAATAGATTGAGTATAATTTTGTGTTAGAACTTGAACTTGTTGTTTTGCAAGCATTCCCATATTAAAACATCTGATGTGAGAGTGTTCAATCTCGCCGTTTGTTCTTACACATGGGTTCGGAGCCGATCCTCGGCTCCGAATCGGCCGCTTAGCAAAGCTCTGCATTGAGAAGAAGCTCGAGACCAACCTATCTCCCACAATTCCCTCTGCCCTTACCCCAGATCTAGTTTGCCGCTGCAACTGATCACATCGTTTGAAGAGCTCTGAGCCAACTTCAGATAAGATTTACCTTTTTTTCTTCAAAAATTTTGATCTAAAGTTATTGGATTGTGACACTTTTTAGTGTGTGTGTGTGTGTGTGTGTATGGGTCTTCGGTTCCGATTGTCTAAATCTTTAGTGTTTTAAAACATTTTTGTTTAGAATTAGGATCCTTAGGGCCTACCCCACTCACTAAATTTCGGATTTGACTTTCAAGTTATTTCTCAGAACATTATTTCTTGGCCTTTGGCTAGTTTAACTGTATTGGTGTAATTTCACTAGCTGTTGTGACTTTTTTGACATGTCTGACAAAGTTAAGTCAGGGTTTAAGAGATGTCAGTGCGGACAGAAGATGTCTGTCACAGACAACCATAGCTCCTGTGTCTACTGTCTTGGCCCTCTCCATCTTCAGGAGGACTGCTCCATATGTCACTCCTTTAGTGGAAGGGTCATGACAGATAGGCGCAGGAAGCTCATGGACAGGGGTCTTCTGAAGCCTGCCTTTCAAGAGGCTTTAGATAAGTCAGACCAGACTTCTAAATCTTCGAAGGAGTCGAAGACTTCGGAGCCTACGTCATCGGCTCCAAGCTCTTCTTTTAAAGTTCGTTCACCGGTTCCACAGACTTCGGGGCCGAGTATCGAACTAGTGTCTGTCATGAGCCTCGAGTCTTGGAACCGGTGACAGAACTGCCACCTCCGGCTCTTTTGAGGTTGGCACCGTCTTCGATTTCTTCGACGCGGTCTTCCAGGCCCCTCTCCGATACCGACGTAGACCGTGTGGTGCAGAAGCTGATGGAGAACACGACCCTATCCAAACTTATTGCAGTCTCCTCTCAGTTGGTGTCGAGACTCGAAGGCCTTCCCTTGTCTCCATCTGATCCTCCTCCGAGACCTGTTCAGCCCTCGGAGCCGGGAGACGCTGATTTATTGAATGTAGAGCCCTTGGCGCCGGAACCGTCCCTTTCTTTGTTGGCACCGTTTACCTCGACAACGTCGGAACCTCTCCCGGACTCGCGGAGCCGATGATCTATCCTTGGTTCCGGAACCGAGAGCCGGACTGATGTTTCGGTGCTGACTCTCCCTCTCGGTGCCTCGGCACGGATCACCTCGGCTCCGTCCTCGGGATCGGTGCCCTTGGCTTCTGCGTTGGAGATTCCTCCACGTTCTTCGGAACCGGGGGATTCCTCGGCTCGGGGTCCGGGGGCCTTCGATCTTATGAAGAAGGTATTGTCTTCCCAGACAACTACCTCAGCAGAAACAGCGTCTCCCTCCCATAAGGGCCCGTTATCCTATTCTGCACCTATGGCTACTCAAAAGCGTCGAGCACCAGTGTCTCAGTCGCTCCCAGAGGGAGCCCCCTCTTCCTCGGAGGCTTCATTGGATGCCCCCCCCCGAGGAAGTCCCGAGGAAAAGATTGTGTAAGAGGAGGCACTTGGATTCTCCACATGAGTCCTTAACATCGGACACTGACTTGGATGAGTCAGAAGGGTCCCCAAAATCACCCTCGGAGGATGTCTCCTTTTCTGACATCCTGGAGATCTTAAAACAGAGAGGTGATTGGCAAGCCCTACTCCCTTCTGAGGATGAGTCAGTCTTGCTGAAGGCATTTGGTGCTCGCCCTTCTTCCTCCTGGGTCACTCCGCCCTTCGATGAGTTGATGGATTTGATTGCTCGAAGGGCGTGGGAGACACCCGACACAGTGGAGCCAGTCCCCAGAAAGCCTAATAAATATATTACGGCCCCTCAGGATAAGGCATACCTCACAAAGGGAGTTCCAGTGGACGCTATGGTGGTGGCAGCTGCCACTAAAAAGGAGATGTCTGAATCTTCCTCATCTGTCCATCCGCCTAACAGAGATTCTAGGACCATGGACAGGTATGGGAAGCGCATTTTCAGTTCAGCGACTTTTTCCATGCGATCGCTGAACTATTTGACACATTTCACACGTTTACAGAGGGATCTAGTCAAAGAGCTGGGAGATACCCTCCAGGGTACTACAGATGCTGCTGTCGCGGAAAAGGTTACAGCACAGCTCAATACCCTTACATCAATTGTGAACTCGTCCATGAGGCTCATTTCGTATGCAGCCGAAGGGTCGAGTAGGGCTGCGGCTTCAGCGATTGCTCTCCGTAGACAATCCTGGATGCGCTTATGCTCCTTTGCGGAAGCCTTCAAGTCTTCCTTTACTAACGCCCCATTTGATGGTGCCACTCTCTTTGGCCCCAAAGTAAAGGAGACCCTTACCCGGTGTGAGCAAGAGGGAAAGACTCTGTCTGCTGTCGGAGTCCGTTTTTCCACCCCATCCAGACCGTACCCCAAAGGGCAACGAGGTGGAAAAATGTGGTTTCGTAAACCCCAGGGTTCTTTCCCAAGCACACAGGGTGATGCCCCCTCCAGAGGCAGGGGGGGCAGAAGTGGAAGACGTCGCCCTGGCGGCAGAGGGGGTCCGCAAAACCAAGGCGACAGGGATACGGTCCCTGGGAAGCCTTTCCAGCACTCCTGAAGGGAGGCCCGACTGTCCTGCTCTGGAGACAGTCGGGGTTGCTTAGCTTTATACCCTCAGGCCTGGCAAAGTCTTACCTCAGACAGATGGGTACAAAGCATTATTACCAGAGGTTACAAAATTCCATTTCTATTGCCCCCGTTACCACAGAAAAGATTCCCAGATGTACCGCCCCATCTGTGAGAGCCTGCAGCTATAGAAATTTCAAAGCTGCTAGAAAAAAGAGTCATCCAACCAGTCCCGGCGGACCAAAGAGGATTCGGAACTTACTCAAGGTTCTTTTTAGTTCCAAAAAAGACAGGGGACTGGAGGCCAATTCTGGACCTAAGCAATCTCAATACCTTCGTCAAGAAAGAAAAGTTCCGGATGGTCACACTTCAATCGATCCTTCCATTCTTACAGAAGGACGACTGGATGTGCTCAATAGATCTCAAGGACGCATACTACCACATCAAAATGGCCAGAGCATCCAGGGATCACTTAACCTTCAGGCTGGGAGCCAGTCACTATCAGTTTCGGGCCCTGCCCTTTGGTCTAACCTCAGCCCCCAGGGTTTTCACCAAATGCATGGCAGTGGTAGCGTCTCACTTGAGACACCTAGGATTCCAGGTGTTTCCATATCTGGACGACTGGCTCCTTACTGCCACCACCGAGCGTCGACTGATTCAGGCCAGGGATTACACACTCGAACTTTGTGTTCAACTCGGAATTTCCATAAATTTCGAGAAATCTGCATTACAGCCGTCACAGCATATCTCATTCATAGGAGCAGATTTGGATACCTGTTGCTTGATTCTAAGACTTCCCCCAGAAAGAATAGCCTCTCTACAAAATCACATATCTCTACTCCTGTTGTCCAAGAAATCCCCGGCAAAACTGGTTCTAAAAGTTTTGGGACTCATGTCGGCTTCCCTCATTGCAATACCATTGGGAAGACTGCACATGAGAGTTCTTCAATGGCTGCTGTTCGCACAATGGTCGTTCCAACAGTTACCACTGACACACGAAATTCACATCACAAACATCTGCAAGACACACCTATCTTGGTGGCTACAGAATTGCAATCTCACCGGCCGGCCATTTGTGCTACCCACTCCAACAGCTACAGTGACCACGGACGCTTCCCTGATAGGGTGGGGGGCATCTTTCAGGGACAGACAGTCCAAGGCGAATGGACCAATCTAGAGTACAACCTGCACATCAATGTTCTGGAGATGAGGGCAGTGTTCCTAGCGTTACAACACTTTTCTTCCCTTCTACCTCTAGGGACCATTGCAGTTCAAACGGACAACATGTCCGTAGTCTGTTACATAAACAAGCAAGGGGGAACCAAATCTTACCAGTTGTGCAGAGAGACCATGAGAATTTGGCAATGGGCAGAGTCCACGGGTCACTTTCTGATAGCAACGCACATCCCGGGGTTATCCAACATCATAGCGGACAGGTTGAGCAGAGCCATCCTGTTACCTCATGAGTGGTCCCTCAAACAGACAATTGCGGACATGATATTCCGCAAGTGGGGCCAGCCTTGCTGCGATCTGTTTGCGTCTCCAATGAACGCCAAATGCAGAAGCTACTTCGCCCTATTACCCCCGCCAGGGGAAGTCCCCAGGGATGCTCTGATTCACGATTGGCCCCCGGGTCTCCTGTACGCCTTCCCTCCTATACCTCTGATACCAAGGTTTCTGCAGAAAGCCAAGAATCTGGAAAGGACTGTAATTCTCATTGCCCCATTCTGGCCTCGTCAAATTTAGTTTCCCTTTCTTCAAGCACACCAAATACAGGAGCCCTGGATCCTGGACCCAGAGCCAAATCTACTGACCCATTCGTCAGGGGCTCCCCACCCATCGCTCCTGTCCCTCAGACTAGCAGCTTGGCTGCTCCGCTTCCCTTCTTAGCCAGGTCTGATCTTCTTTCTCCTGTGGTTCAGAACATTCTAGTAACCTGTCATAAAGCTTCCACTACAAAAATTTACACTAGTAAGTGGAAGCGCTTTGTATTCTGGGCAACTGCACAACATTTAGATCCATTAATAGCCCCACTAAACAAAGTTTTAGAGTTTCTATCCATGCTATTTCACCAAGGAGCTTCTCCTGCCACCTTGAGGGTTCAATTGGCTGCTATTTCAAACTTTCATGTAGGAGAGAATGGAGCACCTATTATGACTCATAGGCTTTGTAAGGCTTTTCTAAAAGGGTCCTTTCACATTAGACCACCAGTCAGGTTCTCTACAGCTCCGTGGAATCTAAACCTCCTTTTATCCCAACTAATGCTTCCACCCTTTGAACCAGCCTCGTCCTGTTCTTTAAAGTTCTTGTCATGGAAAACTCTCTTTCTAGTAGCTATCACTTCAGCTAGATGAGTGTCAGAACTTCAAGCTCTTTCCATTAAGCACCCATATTTGATTTTTCACCCGGACAGGGTATCCCTACGCACCAACCCGTCCTTTCTTCCCAAGGTTTGTTCAGTCAACAACATTAATCAGTCCATTGAACTCCCAACATTTTTCAAAAACCATTCCAATAAGCTGGAATACATGTTACACAAGTTGGATGTTCATAGGCAACTTAGATTCTATCTAGATAGAACAAAGAATCACAGAAAAGCAGACCAACTCTTTATAGCCTTTGCGCACAACAGAAAGGGCATGGCAGTGACAAAGCGTACTCTCTCCAAATGGCTATCTGATTGTATTACTTTTGTTTATACTGCTACTGAGCAGAGTTTGCCCACCAAACCGAAAGGACATTCTACTAGATCAGTGTCTACATCTCTGGCTCATGCGGCCCGCCTACCTTTGGATACTATTTGTGCAGCCGGCACTTAGTCTAAACCACATACGTTCATCACTCACTACAAAGTGGATAGGATTTCCAGGGACAGGGCAACCTTTGGTTCCACTGTGCTCAGGAACGTTCTTCCGTGAGTCTCTCAGGGTCACGGAGCTAGGGACGCTATCCATGTGTAAGAACAAACGGCGAGATTGAACACTCTCACATAAAGAAGTTATGTCCTTACCATAACGTTCCATGTGGAGTGTTCATTTCGTCTTTGTTCTTACATTCCCACCCTCAGGTCAGGAAGAACGTCCAGTTTAGAGGTCTGGTTTGGCTCTCCCGCTACTGATTTCTCTCTGCTGTTGCTGCTGGTTTCAGCTACGCCCTGGTATGTATGTATGTATGTTTACATTCCTGTTGGGGATCTGGTATTGTGTTGCAAACTAGATCTGAGGTAAGGGCAGAGGGAATTGTGGGAGATAGGTTGGTCTCGAGCTTCTTCTCGATGCAGAGCTTTGCTAAGCGGCCGACTCGGAGCCGAGGATCGGCTCCGAACCCATGTGTAAGAACAAAGGCAAGATGAACACTCCACATGGAACGTTATGGTAAGGACATAACTTCTTTTTAATGACCATCTAAAATTCAGATAATCATCTATTGTATCACATTCTAATGTTTGATAGGCCCCTCCCACCCTGGCAACCTTTCTTTGTCTCTAAGATTCTGTCTTCTCTTTTGGAATCAGATTGTTTCGGACAGTTGGGTTCTGAAGATAATCAGTTAGAGATGTACTTGAAAAATAGGAATCTTTCCCTTCTTTCCAGGGGATCCCCTCTTTCCCGTGGAAGCAGTTTCCTCTATTTTAATCCATTCTACATAAAATGCTGTTTCAGGGAGTCATAGAACCAGTGCCTCTCAGTCTCCTGGACAAAGGTTATTATTCAAGAATTGTTCTAGTTCCCAAACAAAAAGGATTCTCAAGACCTTGGTGGGTTGTCAAGACCCCGAAGTTTAGAATGTTCCCACTTCAGTATCTTGTACTTCTGATTCCACCTCCAGCTTTAATGGTAATGCTTTATCTAAAAGAATCCTATCATCACATTCCTATTGCCATATATTCCTTGCATTTCTTAACATTTGTTATGTCTGGCTTACATTATCAATTCTGTCTTACTGTTTGGACTATCTACTGCACCATGGGTATTCAGCTCTAGTTATTGCTTATTGCAGACTTGAAGGCATTCACAGTTTTCAACATTTGGATGGTTGATTTATTTCTAAAGACTCTCTTTTCAGGTGTCAAGAGTTTCTAGCAATTATTCAGGAGCTTCTACTCAGTCTAGGTTTTCATATCAACTTATAGGAGTCTTCTACCACTTCTTCCCATAGAATAATTTTCTTGGGATGTTTGCCGGACTGTGCCTTGGCTCAAGCATCTACAAGGAGGTTTCTCAGGATACAGGGTACAGACATAGAGGATACCCTTCTGACCCCCCCCAACTCCTGTCAGTCATCACAGATGCTTCAAAGCTGCTGTGGGCAATGTTTTCATACTGGGGTAAAAATGCAAGTTATATGAAATCCTGTAGACAGATGGAAGTGCATAAATGTTGCAGAGATGTTGGCAGGAATCAGTGCGTTGAAAGTATTTCATCATCTCTGGTCTCCAGGACCTTTACAGGCATACACAAACAATGACACAGTGATGTACATAAACAGGGGGATACCAGATCTTGCCCTCTTTGTAGATTGTCTGCGGTAGCCTTGGAAGTAGCAGTTCAGTTCAGTCTGGGTCTTCAGGCTACATAAATTCTGTCAAAACAAAACTACTGCAGGCAAGCTCATCAGGACTAGGTCAAACCCCCATTAATGGAAACTCCAACTTGGGGTCTTCCAGGAATTAATCCAGCTGTGGGGGACATACTCAAGTAGATCATCTTGTCTCCTTGCAGAGCAGACAACTAAAGAAATTCTGCTCCAGGACTCTCTTCAAACAGGCCTGGAAGACAGATGCATTCTCATTTCTATGGGCAGGAATGTTCTTGTATGTTTTTCCACCATTTCCACTAATAACCACTATTCTTCTAAAGATTCAGAAGGACTCTCAAACATTGTGATGGTGTCTTCGT
Organism: Protopterus annectens; assembly: GCF_019279795.1. Classification (NCBI taxonomy): domain Eukaryota; kingdom Metazoa; phylum Chordata; order Ceratodontiformes; family Protopteridae; genus Protopterus; species Protopterus annectens. The sequence continues at coordinate 537,569,486 of NC_056741.1, forward strand.
TTTGGCCAAAGCAACAGTGGTGCTCCCTTCTTTATCAGTTTGGCCAAGGCAGTTAACACAAGCTTCTGCACAGACTAGATTAACTCATACTACAGTCTGGAAACTCTAACTGCCTGGATGATAGGATTTTCATACGTTTTTAGGCACCTTTTCTCTGAGAACTTGCATCAGGTACAAAAGGAGGTGTGAACATTTGCTACTAGAAAATCATATTTGAGTAAGTATGAAATATTTTTTGTGCCAGTTAAGAAACCATGATTCTCTTCAGGCTTGGTTGCCTCTAGTTCTTAATTATTTATAAGAGGTACTGTCCTGTGGCCTGCAGTACTTCTCTGTTAAGGTATATTTTCAGCCATTTCTACTTGTCTATCTTTGTTTACTCTCTCTTAAAAAAAAAAAAATAAATAAAATAATCTCTGTGGTTTCCTCGAAGTCTCAAACAACCCACTAAACAAGTGTAGTGGGTCCAAAAACAAAACAGTGTAAGAAATTTCTGTGTGTGGAAGGAAAAAAGAGGTCATTGTTCCCCTCTACTCGACACTCATTAGACCCATTGTAGAGTACAACGTCCCTTTTGGAATGTACCTCACAAGACATCTGCAGCAGCTGGAAAGGCCACAGAAGTACCTCACAAAGAGGATTACTGGCCTCAAACAGATGCCCTAAACTGACCGTCTCAAAAAACTCCAGCTTTACTCCGTAGCATATTGCCTACTCTGAGGTGATCTCTGCCTAACATATAAAGCTATGTCAAACCCAGAGCTGTTGGACATGCTACACCTAAGAAAATCCCAATCCCTCCGAATTACACGCTCTAGGGACCTAAACCTTGTTGCCACAATAAACAGGACATGCTGGGGGGATAGATTCCTGTCCCAGAGATTCCCATACTCTGGAACAAGCTACCCATCTATGTCAAGCAAAGTTCCTCATTAACACTCTTCAAGAAAAATCTTGATGAGTGGATGGGAAATAGGATATACACCCTGTGGATCACTTCTGTGGCTCTGCTCAATAGGGGCACAGGAAAGTAACTTTCTTGGGAGCCTTATGGCTAGGCTTACTTATGCCCTTGGAACGATAGCCTAGTACCTACCTGTGAAGATTTTCAATCCATATATCTCTAGTTAATCACTGTACATTAGTCAGATAAGACAATAGTAGTAGAAGCAGCAAACATGAACTTGTCTTAAGTCAAAAAACTAATAAAAAATATATAATTTGAAGTATTGTACAGAATTACTAATTTTTCGAAAGTTATCCAAGCAAGGCAGGCAGTCTATTTCCAATCGAAAATCCTTTAAGTACACAGACAAGAGATCCAAGTAAAACAAAAATAGAGTTCATTTTTTATTATTTTTTTGACTTAAGACGAGTTTAAGTTCGCTACTTCTACTACTGTTGTCTGATCTGATTAATATACAGCGATTAACTAGAGATATATGGACTGAAAATCTTCCACACAGAGTAGTTTCTTATACTGTTTTGTTTACTCTCTTGTCTAACAATGTCCAAGTTAAACAGTTTCTGAAAGTGGGTTTATGCACTCGGACACCTAAGAAATAGGTGGCACATCCTTGGGATCTTTATATTGTGCTTGAAAAGCTTACTCTTCAGGCTGATTTGAGGTTCTTAGCATCAAATACTATTCTTCTCGGTCTGACGTCTGCTAGGTGAGTATCTGAGTTGCAGTCAAATATGGTGAGTCAACCGTATGTTATTTTCACTAGGACAGGTTTTGTTTGAGAGCAAATCTTACCTTGATGCCTAAAGTCAGCTCAGAATTTTCTTTAAGCCAGGTTAATTAATCTGTTAATCTTTCTTTAACCAGATAAAAAGGGAGAAAAGATTCTTTACTCTCTTGATGTATACAGGCAGCTCAGATAATACCTAGACAAAACTCAGCCTTTCAGTAAAGCTGACCAGCTGTTTGTTTCCTGTAAAGATAAGAGGAGGAAAGGACGAGTGACAAAACTGGCTCTTTCTAAATTAATGTCTCATTTCATTACTTTTTGTTATACTCAGCACAGTAAGCCACTTCCAGGCAAAGTTGCAGCTCATTCTACAAGAGGAATGGCTTGTTTGGTGGCTTTTTGGAAAGGGATGGACTCCAGGAGTATTCTAGAGGCAGCAACTTGGTCATTTGTGCGTACTTTACAAAGCAGTACAAACTGGAGTCCTTTTCTAAGTCCAGGACAGGCATTGATAGGACCATTCTCCATGCCCTCCCCATTTTTCTTTTCCTGACTAAAGCTATGGTAGTCTACTGCACCATTGATATATGTACTGAATTTTGTGCATTTTTGTAAGTAAACTTACTGTAACAGTATATGTTTGGTAGTATTCACCCCTTTTATTTCAAAGTGAATGTCAGAAAGAGCCACTTTATTATATTAAATAATTTAACATTGAACGAAGACAGAAAAACAAATATTAGTCAAACTTGACACTAAAATTCACATTGGAGGGTTGCCACCAATGTATTTTGGCTGAATTATATGATAATAGGAGGTCAATCTTGTGAAATTAAAATCAGTAATGAGTCAGAATGGGTTATTGGCACGGTTTTCAACTTAATAGTACTGATAATGACTCTGTTAAAAAGATTATGTGTTAGCTGGGACATGCTTAGTGTTAATGCAAAGGTTTTTAAAAGGTAGGACACTGTCCAACTGCATTAATAAAGTAAATTACAACATGAAAGATATTTTTGAGAAAAGTAGTAATTTCAAGGATTTGTTTTTTAACAGGAGGAACACTAATTCATTAATGAAAGGACAAATTGTATCACTCAGGCACCAGTAGAACCTACAGTCCTCCTGATTGTTTCACATGTGCTACTGAATATGGCATTTATGTTACAGAGTGCCTGATATGATTTCTTTTGGGAAAACCAATAGAAAGTTCAGAAGCAGGATTTATGAATATATTAATGCCACTAAACATGCAAGTCCATTTAATGACTTTCCAGGCATTCTGTGAAATGTGCAGATTTTAAAAAGTATATTTTTTTCAGTAGTCAGTCATGTGCCTCTTGATCTTCTGAGAGGGTAGTTGGGATGATGTGCTTGGTTATTATGGATATATAAGTGGCAACTTCACTTACTTTCATTCAGCTATTATGGTTTGTATTAAAATATGAATTTTAAATATTTGAAAACGAAAAGTTTAAGTGAAATGTATTATGTAATTTTTGTAGCATGATGTGATTTTAACTTGATTGGATAAATAGTTGTCCTTGCTTAAAGACAGATCTATGGCTTAGTGTTCACTCCAATGAAGTCTCATTTCCTTTGCGAGTCACTGGAGATGAAAACACTCTCTTTATTATTGTATTAAAATAGATTCTTCTGCTTACTTTTGACTATTCATCCACCACTTGCAATTCTGTCACTAAACTTGTAAAATAAAATTTTGCCAGGCATTTATTAGGCTCATTTCACAGGGGCTGTCTTAACTTCATTAGTTTGCTTTTTAGCATCTGTCTTGTGCTGCAGTGACATTGCTTCACTACACACTTTTGCAAGGCATTGCATGGTGGATGTGGATCCCTAGATCCAGTTCAGTCTTTGAAAATGTCTTTGTTAAAGTACCAAATTGCTAAAAAAGAAAACAGAGATTTACAACAGGAAACCATAGTCACATCAATATCTTGCAGTTCTAAATTCTGAGGGGAAGCATCAGGCATTATCATGGGTTTGCCCATGAGGATTTCATGAGGGGACAGTTTTCTAGGGGCACTATAACTGCATTTTTGATACTAAATAAAACTAAAGGGCATGTTTCTTGATACTTAAGATCAGTTTCCTCTCACATTTTAGCTAGTCTAAGCTTGATAGTCTGATTAGTTCTCTGCGGTATCCCAGAAGCTTGTGGTCTATGGGGACAATGAAACTTTAATTTAACAAATAATGTTCCACAAAGCTGCTGTATTACTTGACTAGTAAAATGGGATCCTTGATCAGACTGGATACTACATGAAACGTCAAATCTAGGTTTTAATTCAGTTAATAATTTCTTTGTATCATTCTTCACACGTGGATATTCTTCGACCCATCCAGAAAATGTATCAGCTGTCACAAGCAGATATAAATTTATGTACTTGAAATTCAGTGAGGTCCTACTGAAGGAGCAAAAAGGTCCCCAAGGCTTTTTTTAATGACTGAACAGGTACTAATTTAGACACTGTGTTCTAAGCAAATTGCACAAGTATTTACAAAATGTTGAGCAACTTCTGAGAGACTAAGTGCATACCAATCAGTGGAAACATGTTTTATTAATACATTTTTGCCCAGATGAAAAGGCAAATGATAGGTTTTAACTAATTGATTTAGAAAATTTAGTGGGGGTACTCGTCAAGCATCCAGATGTTACCATAAAAGTTCTGGAGAGTTACTAGAGCTATCGCTTTTACACCTCCTTCTGTCAAAGTCTTCTGTCTGGTCTTGAAAAGACAGTAACTGCTTTAAAGAAAAGCTGTTATTTTTATCTAATTGCTGCAGAAATGTAGCCTGAACAGGATAAGACAATGCAGCCTGTCTTGCTTCCATAGCTGCAAAATGTTACCCTTAGTTACAAAAGAATTATCAAATTTTTGTGCAGCACATTTCACCACAGCTATATCCCTTGGTAATAATAAAACATCTAACAATTCATTAACAAAAACAGCATTTTAATAACTGTCCCTACTGATGTTAAATAACCCTTTTCTTTCCAAAGTGTAGAAAAATCATATACAATACCATTAAGCATTGTGAAGGTCAGTAAAGATGGTTACTGACCGATCTTTGCCAATTTTACACGCTTCAGTTTGGCTACTAATTTACCTACTTAAGCAAATATGTTTCCCTTTAATTATTCAGTTAATGAAATGTGTTCTTGCGTGCAGTTGGAGGAGGTTGCAACAAATTCACCGTCATCTCTTCAAGCACAAGAGCCATCTATGAAAAGGATTAGATCTGGATTCTGCAGAAGAACATCTTTTCAATCTAGTCTAGGAGAAAGCATAGTGTTAATAACAAGTACATAACTGTCGGGTTCTCCTTTGTCTGCTACAGGGAATAAAGAGGCAGGGTTAAGTGGTGGACATGAATAAGTCTATAAAGAAGGGTTATTAAGTAAATGTAGTTCATATTTAGAGAATTGTACCAAAGGTAAGTATTGCATTTTAGTCTCCAGTAACAAAGCTTCTACAGAATGCAGAATTGCCACATAAGTCTCATGCCCGAGAGTTAGTGCAGCCGCCAGATCTACAGTTCGCACCATCATGGCCACTGTCCTAAGTCAGTGGGGGAGGTTGTAGCTACAGGATCAGGATTTGTCCTGAAATGAGCAACAGGCCTAAAACCATCATTTCTACATTGTGCTAACAATCCTAATTCTATTTTAGTTCTTTCACTACAAAATAGAGAAAATCTGTTAGAGTAATCTGGTAACCCAAGTACAGGAGAATTTAAAATCAATGTTTTCAATGGTACAGAAGCTTGTTCATGGTAGTCTTGCCAGTGTAAGGGTTCAGAAGTATCTTTCTGTAACAGTTCTAACAAAGGTCTTAACCACTTCTGCATAGTTAAAAATCCATTGTTGAACCCAGAAAAGCTAACAGTTGTTTTATTTTAGCAGGGTGTAGTACAATTTGGAAAGCAGCAAGTCATGAAGACAAAATTTGCTAGCACCCTCAGAAATAGAGTCTATATTACATAATCGAAATGTAATTTAATGGAACAGCACTTGCATCGAAAATGACTTTTATTGAATTAGCTCTTGTAGGGGGCTGCACTCCCCACACCCCCCGCTAATTATATATATATATATATATATATATATATATATATATATATATATATATATATGTACATATATATATATATATATATATATATATATATATATATATATATATACCAACTCCAAAATCGCACTACAGTGAAGAAAGGGCAAATTTTCCGATCTTCACTGTACCACGATCTCATTATAAACAGCTCGATGAACAGCATTTCGATATAAAGTGCCGTTCGATTAAATTACTTTTCAGTAATGTAATACAGACCCCCTGAAATAAGATGTCCCAAGTAATGAACCTGCGACTTCCACAACTATAGTTTGTTTTTATTAATCTTAAATTGTAATTCTGCTAACTGAGTCAAAGTAAAAGTAGTGTCTGGTTTACAATAACAATTCTTGAAGCTAAAAGCAAATAATGTACATGCTGAGTCAAAGTAGACCATCAAGGAAAGTTAATCTTAATTGTTCATTTCTGTAGAGAAAATGATTGGAAATTCTACATACCCTTGTGGTAATCTAGTTCAACTGTAAATCTATTTCAAGCGTACTGCTGACCTTTATAAGTAAAAGCAAATAAGTGTTGACTGTCTAGATGTATAGGGATAGAAAAAAAGACAGATGAAATATGTGATTACTGAGAAGGGGGTGGCATCTGAAGGGATAGAATGCAGTATTGTTGCATGGTTAGGAACAAGTGAATATGTTGGTACTACTACAGCATTCATTGCACATAAATCTTGTACAAACCTGTATGTATTTTTCCCTGTTTTTTAACTGGTAAAGTAAGAGTGTAATAAGGATTGCGAGTTGGGACAGTACCTTGTAATAAAGCAGAAATAACAGGTTCAGTTCCTTTTTCTGCTTTTACCAACACATCCAGCTCCAGACAAGTGCACTACCTCAGGGTTCAGTCCTGGGACCGCTCTTGTTTGGCATCTACTTCTCTGAAGTACAGGCCAACACTAAGGGACTCTGGCTAACAAAGTGTGCAGATGACTGCAAACTGGGAGCCATTATTGAATCCCCAAATGATGTGGATATTCTACAAAAGGGCCTTATAGAAACAGATGCTTGGTGCCAGATCCATCGGCTCAAGCTTAATGCCAAGAAATGTATAGTTATCCCCTTTGGGAAAAACCATGTACCCATGAATTACCACATAGGTGGCAGTACACTAAACACACAAAGTGTGATGAGAGACTTAGGAACACAGGTGGACAGTGTTCTCATCTTCGATAACCACATCGCCACAACAGTCAGGAAATCCTTCTGTGTGGCACACCTCATCTCTAAGGGCTTTTCTTTCAGAAAAAAGGAGGTCATTGTCCCACTGTACTCATCCCTCTTTAGATCCATTATAGATACAACGCCCCATTTGGTATGTACCTCACAAGACATCTGCAACAGCTGGAAAGGCCGCAGAAATACCTCACCAAAAGAATCACAGGCCTAAAGCAGATGCACTATACTGACTGTCTAAAAACACTCCAGCTATACTTTGTGGCATATTGTCTACTCAGAGGTGATCTCTGCGTAACATACAAGGCCATGTCAAACCCTGAGCTGTTGGACATGCTTCACTTAAAGAAATCCCAATCCCTCAGAGCCACACGCTCCAGGGATCTAAACCTTGTCATCCCAATGAACAAAAACTCCTGGAGGGATAGGTTCCTGACCTCAAAAGGAACCTTGGCGATTGGATGGGAGATAGGAAATTCACCCTGGGGATCACGTCAGTCGCCCTGCTAGACAGGGGTCCATTGTAGTAAATATTGTGGGAAGAAATATCCAGGGAATTGTTATGGCTTGGCTTGTATAGGCCCTAGGGCCGATAGCCTAGTACCTACCTATGAACCTATAAAGGATACTGAACTACCATAGGCAGGTGCTCACAAGGTTTTGGTGTTATACAAGCAGGTTATGTGTCCTGTATGAGTGCTACCTAGTTGTCGTGGGTAGTTTAAAGCTGCAGAGGGAAAGCATTCTGTTCCTCCATATCAGCATTTACCACTCTTTGCTCTGCTGGTGTGAAATGAAAAAAAAACAAAACAAAGCTTAACAGATAGTATTAGAATATAATCCTAAAGATTCATTAAGAATGCCTAAAAATATACCACCAGATGTTCAGTAAACAGTACACCTAAATTTACATAGTAAATCTTTACCCAATAAATTTAAAGGGGACAAAATTTCCTACAGTAAAAGCATTTTGTTTTTTTAACAGACCAATTTGAATAGGAACAGGTTTAGTTTCTGGAAAGTCTGTAGGAACTCTAGACACACCCACAAACCGAACTGTGTGTTTAGAAAGTGGAAGATGCTTGGCATTTGGACAAAGTAATCGTAGATGAAGTAGCTC